>NC_081409.1:746561296-746808796 GCF_030272615.1 Cryptomeria japonica
CCAATCCTAGGAAGTAATGAAGGAGTCCTAAGTCCTTCATATCAAATTATTTGGATAGATCTTTCTTGCATTGTTCTATAAGATGATCATTTCATGTGATTAATAAGTCATTAACATATAAAATCAACATTAGCATATCACCTTTATTTCTTTTGTAATATTGATTAGGATCTGCATCATTTTTAGAGAAGCCTAGTCCTGAGAGATAGGTGTGAATTCTTTCATACCAAGCCCTAGGAGCCTGTTTAAGCCCATAGAGAGCTTTCTTGAGTATGCACACATGAGATTACATTATAAACTTCAAACCCTTCAGGTTGCTCTAGGTAGACTTCTTCTGAGATCTCACCATTTAGAAATGGCATCTTAACATCCATTTGGTGTACCTTCCAACCCTTAGCTACTACAATGGCTAATATAGCTCTTATTAGTGTATATCTGGCAATAGGTGCAAAAGTTTATTTATAATCTATTCCATCCCTTTGTGAGAACCCTCTAGCTACAAATCTAGATTTGTGTTTTACAATACTACCATCTACAACATGTTTGATCTTAAAAAGACATTTGGATGAAACAACAGATTTCTTAGTTGGCCTAGGAACAATCTCCTAGACATCATTTTTCATAATAGACTGATACTCTTCAAACATAGCATCTTTCCATACTTGATGTTCAAGAGCTCCTGGTACATTGTTTGGTTCTGCTTTAGAGAGATCACTCATAAGAGAAACATAGCAAGTGAATTTGTTAGGCCTTTTGCTTTCCCTAAAGGTCCCTGAAGGAGCAACAAATTTCTAAGCTTCTACTACAGTCTTGGTGGCCCATAGTGGTCTTTTCTTGAGGTTTTCTCTAGGTGGACTTTGAGTTCCACTTATAGTTTCATTAGGATTCTCCCTCTGAAGCTCAGGAATAGGATCTCTATCTATGCTAGGGGTGGGGATATAGACTTCAGGGTCTAGAGAGCTTTGGGCTCTTTTGAATGCTAAGTCTTCTTCAAACATCACATCCTTGCTTAGTTCAATATTATTTTGACTGGGTATAGATCCTATAGGCTTTGGAGGTTTCACTATACCCTACAAAGATTCCCCTTTTTCCAAAAGGCTCTAATTTTAATTTTTTCTTCTTAGGTACATGAATATAGATAGGGCATCCAAATATCCTAAGGTGGCTAATGTTAGGTTTTTATTTAGTAAATACTTCCTTAGGGGTCTTATCTTCAATGATGAGAGTGAGGACATCTATTTTGAATATATACAACAGTGCTAGTTGCTTCTGCCCAAAGATTGACATTTAGATTCTGATCAAGAATCATAGCTTTGGCAGCTTCAATGATTGTCCTATTTTTCCTTTCAACTATCCCATTTTGTTGAGGGTTATAAAGTATTGTTAACTCCATCTTAATCCTTGAATTTTTACAAAACTCTTTAAATAATTTTGATGTGTATTCCCCCCTATTATTAGTTCTCAAGGTTTTAATTTTATTTCTTGTGTAGTTCTCTGTTAATGATTTGAATTCTTTAAGCCTATTAAGGATCTCTTCTAATTCTTTACATTTCAGAAAGTAGATCCAAGTTTTCCTAGAGTAGTCATCAACAAATATTACATAATACAAATATCCCTCCAATGAAGGTATGGACATAGGTCCACATACATCAGAATGAACTAACTCTAAAATTTTACTTGTTTTCCTAGTACTATTCTAAAAAGAACCCTTAGTATTTTTACCTAGGGCACATCCTGTGCATGCCCCTAAATGATATTGCTCTAACTTAGGTAGACCTATGACAAGGTCTCCCATTGATGATAAAGCTCAAAAATTTAGGTGGCCTAGTCTTCTATGCTAGATTTCATTAGCATCTTTAGTTTCATGAATTGGTGCTAAGTTGGGCTCTGTACATAGCTCATACAAATAGCCTTGTCTTTGACCAATTGTTTTAGCTTTCTTGATGGATGAGTTCTTTGTCCAAGCCAATACTTTGTTGTCCATGAGGGTTACTCTGTATCCAATATCCTCTAGTGATGATATTGAGACTAGATTTCTCTTGATTCCTGGAACATATAGTACTCCTCTAAGTTGTAATGATACACCTAACTCTAGTTTGATGGTGCAAGTTCCAACTCCTTTGACTGGGTGTGTAGAATCATCTCTGATAGTTACTTCCTCATCATTCTCCTCTTTCATGGAGTCTAGTACTTCTCTAAACCCTATGATGTGTCTGGATGAGCCACTGTCGATCACCCAGGAGTTCACTTTATTTGAAGCTTGGTTTGTGAGTGCTGAATAGAGTACATACTTCTCGGAGTCCTCTTCCCTTTTAGATTTTCCCATTTCGGCAAATGTGGCTTTCTTAGCTCTTTCTAGACATTTGGCAACATAGTGACCAAATTTGTCACATCTATAACACTGAATATGAGAAAGATCCTTCTTGAAAGGAGTTCTTGCCATGACAAACTTTTCTCTTCCTCAATTGCTTCTGCTTGCCTTTCTTGTTTGAGTTCGTATTTAGAACTTGAAGATCTTAATCTATATTCTTCTGTTTGATCCCTTTCTTATTTTACCTTGATTCCTCTTGGAGACAGTCAGCCTTTAGCCTATCAAATTTTGGGAATTCATCCCTTGCATTGATGCCTTTGACGTATGTTTCCCATATGCTAGGAAACCCATCTAGAGAAATGAGGGTTAATACTTTGCTTTGGATCTCATATCCAAGGGTTGCCAGTTCATCCCTTAGGGAAGATATTCACATGAAGTAGGCATTCACTGATTCTCCTTTTATCATGGCTATGTGATTTATTTCTTTTTTAAAATCCAAGGTTCTACTAGCATTAGATATCTCAAAAGCATCTTCAAGTTCTTTGAACATGTTGAAGGTTATTTCATGTTTTCTTATAATGGGCTTAATATTGTTTCTTACCCCATCAACTATGATTTTAATAGCCTTATCATATCCTTATCTCCAAATTGCTTTGTTAGGTTTAGTCTCAGGTTCTGTAGTTTCAGTCTTTACAAATGATTCGACTTTATTTTCTTATAGAATCATTTGAATTCTAAATTTCCATGTGGAGAAGTCATCACCTTCTTTGAGACTATCTTCAAATCCGATAGTGCTAGCCATTGAGAGAATTATGATGTTGAATATATGCTTGATTTAAATTTTATGTAAAATTGAATAGCCTCGGGTTTGATTTAACTATAGCTCTGATACCATGTAAATGATGTTCAATTTACAATTCAATATGCAAGATGTATTCTTAATTGTATTCTCTATATCTATGTAATTTTCTATCTCTATTATAAATCTGACTATCTTCTTTGTTTGATAGGTGAGAGGAGTATTTATCAATTTCAATATCCTCTTCACAAATATCAAATGATATATATATGCAAGAGGGGAGGATCAAGCAGTTCCTTGACCGGTCATGTCTTATGGACATGACCAATCAAAACACTACTTGGTTGTACCCTTTGATATATGTTATCATTAGGTGTTTAATTTATTACTAGCCCAATACTAATCGGAGTTCACGTAGCATAGTGTATATGCCAATCGGTATTCACAATGGTGTTGGCGTGGGAATCGGTGTCTAAGTTAATTGACACCAATCACAAACTAAAGGTTATATGTCCCAAGCGGTGCATACTTTACCACCCGAAAGCAACTCAATAATCTTTATTTGTTTATTGTTGGGAACACATCCGATGTGAATCGAAATACATAGTTAACCCGATAACCATCAATGATCACTGATATACCAAGCTATAATATGATTATCAATATTGATCGACTAAGTAGATTTGATATATAAAAGAGGAATGATTATCTGATGAAAATAGCTTGAAGTTTTCTTGATGGTTTATTGATAGGATAAATGATTGAATGAGAGACTTCATTTATCTCTCATTCAATCCTTTATCTTACCGAAGCTATCATGCATTAACACATTCCCGTTTTGTAATTTTTTTTTGCTACTGGCCATAGTAGAATAATATTGTGGGTTCAAATCCCACCATGGTTTCTCCCATTTTGATTTCCATGTAAAAATATTGGTGTTATGATTGCATGGTTGATTACTTTTTGTTTCCGTACTTTGATTTCTTTCTTAATCATGGTTTAAGAATAAGAATAAAAAGGTTGAAATTTAATGTTCATTCATTCCAATAGATTTGATTGAAATGAATTTGATCAAATGAAGTCTAATTTGGGACTTAGTTGAAATTTGTGTTTGTTTCATGAAATTATTTCATCATCTCTATTTGAGAGATGAGAGATTGTATGTTTGATCATTCAATAAGAGCTCTTACATCAATTGGCTAAAAGTTTGGGTTTGGAACTTGAAATTTTTGAAATGTTTTCATCATTTGGGATCTAGACTTTTCACTACTTTTGATTTTTGTTTCTCGAGCTAATTTCTCCTCTAGTTTTCGTATTTAGATACTTGTTTCATCATAAAATATTTTTTAGACCAACATTGCATTGTTGTTGGTCTGGATAGATTTGTGATTATCCTGGATTAAAAATTGATTGCATTGTGTTATTCATTGGTTGATATGTCAAAAAAATTTGCATCATAGGAGCTTGGAAGCTTGTTTCAACAGGCATGTCACTATGCAATGTTTATTTTTGGGGGGATTTAAGAATACAATGAGATGAAGCTAATGGATGAAAAATGCAACCTAAGAAGATAATAATGCCACATGTTTTTTTGGAATTTTTTGCATTTTTAAAAGGACAATGAAATGCAACTAAATGCAACCTTGAAAGATAATTATGCAATCTAGGACAAGAATGCAAACAATGCTTTTTTGTTGTTTTCAAGATTTGGACAAACTTTTTGGAATGCAAAGCTAAAGACCCAACCTAGGGAAATAGAAATGAAGTAAAGACCTTATAAGGACAAGAGGATAAATGACAAAGTGAGAAAGTATCACCTAGTTGGTTGGATACAAAGATAGGTTTGACAAATGATTTTGATGAAAGGACAAATTTTGGGCAAGGTGAAAACTTCCTAACAACAACTTAGGGTTTGATCTAAAGTTTTGATTTTTAAAGGTTGACTAACCTAATTTTGATACTATTATGCAAATTGAAAATGATAATGACAAGAATCTAGGGTATTATATGAACCAAGACTATGATATAAACTAATAATGTAAACTAAGATTATGAATGAAAATATATGACAATGTCAACCTAAGAAAAGACCTAGGGTTTGTACTATGCAATGGTAAAACCTAATGCAATAGGGATATGTGAGGATTAATGACTTTTGAAATGCAAAACGCAACCTAAGTCAAGACCTAATTTTGGGATAATGAAAATGCAATAAAGGCTTAGAAAAATGACTCTAAACCTAAGTACAAAGGAATTATGACAATACAATGGACTAAATATGAATGTAAATGTGAATGTCCTAAGACCTAGATTTGAACTATGCAAGAGATAACCCTAGGTGACATGAATTTTGAACAAGGATATCCAATGTTTTGACAAGCCATGTTTATGTAACCCTTTTCAAATGCTAGATGATTACTTTGAAATGTTTTGAATCAATTTTGATTTTTTTTGGATGTTGTTTGGACATTTGTTTGAATTTTTTGAAATATTTTCTTGAGATTCAAGGTTGATTATGATTACTTTTGAAAAATCATTTTTTCCAATGTTTGTGAGGTTGATTATGTCCGTTGTTTATGATTCACTTTTGATAGGCATGGAAGACAAGATGTTTGTTTTACTTTTAAAGAACACACTCATGCACATTCAACAACAAATCCTAAGCCTAGCAAGGATAATACTATTGGCATTTTGATGATGTTGTGATTGTCATTGATGGACACACACTAGTTTTATGACCACTTCCTTATGTATGAGTTATGCTCAACCACTAATTATTCCAACTGATATTATGTATTATAGTCTTTAGACTATCGGTGTTTTATAGAAGGTGTTTACCAGTCACAAACTGACTAAAGACCCAAAGCAGTATGAAGACCTCAAGCGGTTCGAGGATTCCAAAGCAGTACAAAGGAACAAAGTGGTAGTTAACATTTTTCTAGTCTTCATTGTGACAACCAGCAATTGGTAAAATGTATGAACTGGTAATCAATAATGAACTGGTATTACTCTGTGATGAGTTACCAACTAGTATTTCTGTGATGAGTTATCATCCACCAACACTTTTGCGGTGATTTTGTGTCATGTTACCAAATGTGTCTAGATGCACTGAACATAGGAACTTGTAATGTTATCCTATTCGACCAACATGAAATCAATCTCCTTATAAGGACATCATGTCTAGGGGTTTAGAAGTGAATGAGGGTTTTGTATGTGTGATTATAGAAGAGAATATTAGGTCTATGTGAATAAATAGAGTGTGGAGATATTGAAGGCTGAAGTATTGCTAAATATGCATTAACAATGAGCTATAAAGGATCTAACCAAGCATATTGTGCTAGTATCTAGATCATCTACTTGTTGATTACTCATATCTTTGACAAGTCTGAAACCCTTAACCGGTGGTTCACAACTATGAATCTGAAATCCTCTCACAAGGTATTCTTTAATAGGACTTATCTCCTAATAGAGATCTAGATTCCTAACAGGATCTATTTTGGTGAAGAACATTGTATGACCTTAACTGGTCTAGTTTCTATTTTGCAGATAGGTACTAGTGAGTTTCTGCTCACCGTGGTTTTTCCCATTTGGGTTTCTATGTCAAAACCTCTTGTGTTAAGGTGATTGTGCTCTTGTGGGTGAATGGTCTATTTGTTGTTTGGTTTGCATTTGTCTTAACTGGTTAACTGCTAAACTGTTTAAGAGTTTAAGTTTAGTATTTTTTGGTATACGAATTCACCCCCCCTCTTAGTATTCATCAATTGGTATCAGAGCCAGCCTTTCTATAAGTCCTACCACTTGGAAGGAGATATGGGGAAATACACTATGAGGGAACTTACTCATCATCTCACTAAGACTGAGAAAGCCTTTGATGAACTCAAAGTTAAATATAAAGCCTCTCTAGCAAAAAGAAGAGAGCATGCTAAGAAACTGATGGAGCTTACTGAAAATAGTTCTTCTGATTAAGCAGACATGGAAGCTCTAGTTGAAGAAGTTGAAAAACTGAATGAATCTAATGCCAACCTGAGAAGGGAACTGGAAGGATTGACTATTAGAATGTGTCAAGAGTTTGAGAACCGGAGGAAAGCTGAAGATCTAGTAAATGACAAAGATCATGAGATCTCCAAGCTGAAGGAAGAAGTCAGTACCCTTACCATTCATCTCCAAGAGAGTAAATTGGAAAAAGAAGAAATGCAAGGTTAATTAAACATGGCTATTTTTGAGAATGCAACCTTAAAGAAATCCAATGCTGCTATTTCCAGGGAACTCACTAAGTCAAAGGAAATACTTGCCAAATTCAATAAGAGTACTGTTAATCTAGAACATATGCTTAAATCAGCAAAACCGGTAAAGAATACCACTGGACTTGGTTTTTCTAGTTATGAGGAAGGTGAGACCTCAAGAACAAAAGATGGAGCATCAAAGAAGCAACCGACATAAAAGGATAAAGGTAAGTAAAAGTTTAAACCTATTTTCTTTAATTGTCTCAAGGAAGGACATATTGCTAATGTGTGTAGAAATAAGGCCTACAATGATATTCCTTATTTTCTAAACAATAAGCCTAGATCCAATAGATTCAATGGAAACTGTTATGCATGCAACAAGTTTGGGCATAGAGAATTTGAATGCAGGTCTGTTATGCACAACACTGGGAGATATCCTCAAAGGACTCAAGGAGTTTTTCCTGAATCATTTGTGAACTGGAATCCGAACCGGTATAATGTCTATGACCATCAGTCAGGTGGTGGTGGCTATCAAGCGGCAACTGATTGGAGAGAAACCTATTTGATCTGTCATGGTAGCAGTCACACTACGGCAACATGTAGGAGGAAGAATGGTATAATGAATAATGGACCATGGAGAACACCTGGAATGGTATGCTATCATTGCATCAAATCGAGACACCCTGCTAAAACCTGCAAAATGAGAAAGAACCTATCAGATGATATATTGGTCACTCCAGAAGGGAAGATTGATGTTGGAACCTTTCAAAAAGGAATGAATAAAACATGGAAAAAGAAACCTAAAGAAGTGTCACAAGATGAACCAATTTCTGCACCTAGTGTGGAAGTCTCTAAACCAGCAAATTGAGCTTCAAAAAAGCTTAGGGGGAACAAATCGGTGAAATGTTTTGAACCCTTGATTTATATCGGTAAAAGACCTTAACCAATATACATTACCTATCAATCGGTAGAAGATTGTGAAGCGATAAAAGGAAAAATTAGGGTTTGTACCCTAGCGGTGGAGCATTTATTATGGTAGGTGAAGAATTTATTTAAAAGGAATTTTCAAAGTCATTTTCACTTATCAGTTGTCAAGCAAATAATTTCTCAAGAGAAGAGAAACAAAAGGAGATTCAACTTGCGATTTAGAAAGATTTCAAATCTTGCAGAAGAATCCAAAGATATTGTCAATCAATTAATTGAACACCAAGTGGTAATCCAACAACCAAAGTGGTGTGTTGCCAAGCTATATTTGCGAACCCTAAATTTTGAAATTCTTAAGGTATTCCTCAAAATTATTGTTTACCAGTTAATCATGGCTTCTGCATTGCACTCCAGCTCTAATGTACCCATGGACTCACTTGAATTCATTCAAAGAAAAATGAAATACAATGCCTGTCCCAAATACCTATCAGAGTCATTGTCGAAGGAGATATTTCAGGGTGCATTGACTGCAAATTAGAAGACCTAGGATCCTAAGTGATTCATTCCTAGCTAAGTCTGTTTTGTGGGGATGACAAGAAGATCAAACCAGAATACAACATTTTGGAGAGGAAGAAACTTTACAATACGGTTTACTTTCAGGAAGAGTTCACGGAAGACCACATCTGCATCATCTTGAGCAGAGTGCATGGTGACAAGATGTATCTTGAGAGGATGCATGACATTATGCCTGAAGAAATTCATGCCGTCACCGGTTTCTACAACATTGGTGAGGTGACATCCCTAAGGAAGTTCATCAAGATAGAAATGAATAAGCTCATCGGTTCTCTGAGTGATCAACATGGAATGACTGTTAACACCTTCAAAGATGAGTTGGTCAAGTATGCTTCCATGGTGATTGGATACCAGACATTTTATGCCAGTAGATTAAACTCTGTCTTTGTTGCTGTTGTTAATGTCACCTATAGAATGATTGTGGAGGATGCCTCATTTGATCTATGCACCTATTTGTAGAAGCAACTTCTATTAAACTTAAAGTCCATCAAATAGTACAGTGTCCTAAGATTCAAATTTTGAAAACTTTTGGTGGGTCTATTTTTCTACTTTCAAGGCTATTTCCCAGGAGTTACTGATATTCAATGGTTTGCTAACCAACTGGTCACCATACAAATTAGGGAAAGTCTCCAAGCAGTGGGAACCGGATATCCTGAAGTCTTGAATAAATACTTTTTTGAATTCAAGTGGAAGATGAGTCAAAGGATGAGGATATCTGGAGACATTGTTAAGAAATATGAAGAGGACATCAACTTTACCATTAGAGTAGATGAGTGTGTAATGGAAGTGGTAGAGCCCAAACAAGAAGAAGTAGAACCTATGGGATATGAGGTGATGCATGACATGTTGGATGGGTATGCCTCTACCCTAATTACCTCTCCTTTAAATGCAAATAAAAAGAGAATCGACACCTACTTGGAAAGGGTAACATTGGTTGAAGAACCTTCTGTGAAAAAGGGAAAGGCAGTGCCAGCAACATCGGCACCAGTTACCTCAGCCAGCCCAAAAGTGACCAAGCGGTCCCTTGCCAAGAAGAAACTGGAAGTTGCACCCACTAAAGTATTTGAAACAAAGTGGAAGACCAAGAGAAACTCACCAAAATTTGAATATACAAAATCAAATGTGCAGCCTAAAAAGACCAGGTAAACAAGGAAAAAGACAAAAACTACCAACAATACACCTACATTATCAACACCGGTAAATATTGATGTCTCTTCTTATAAGCCAATGACACATTGTCAAAGTAGCATCAAGAATATAAGAACAAAATTGCTTAGTGATTTGAAGGAGTGTTTTGATGATTTTACCAATAGTGAGAAAGAGGAAACAGAGTGGGAAATCATTAATTATTTGTGTATGAATGATCGGTCACCATCAGAAATTAGATATGAGGCACCTAATTCTTTATACAATTATTTGGACAAAAAATGGTGCATTGCCATAGAAAAAGAACAAGAAATAAGGGAGAAAGTATTTGCTTAGTACTTTCATGAAGCCTCCAATTCTGAATTATTTGAGATTATGGACACACATAAAGGTCTCTTCTTCATGAGAAGAAGAAGACTTAGGCTGCTAGAAAGAAGAACCTCTGAAGTAGAGAAGGACACTCATCTGCATGCCAAAGTTGTTGTTTGGTTGCATCAAGTGTCTGAGGCCAACAAGAAGGCCGAACAAGACCCTGACCTATCTTTAGCCAAACTGGATGAGGTATTTGATGGTGAAGGAGAACCAATTATAGAACAGGTGGATACTATTGATGTTTATGCCTTGGATGTTGAATATGTCACTCCAGACATAGAAAAGGAAAAGGCTGAGAAGAAAAAAGCAGACAAGGCAAAACAAGACAAAGAAAAAGCAAACAAGGAGAATTTGGACAAGGGAAAGGCTAATAATGAGAAAGTGGAGAAAGAGGAAGAGAAAAGGAAAGTTGAGGAGAAGAAGAAACAAGAGGAAGATAAAAGGAAAGCAGAGGAGAAGAAGAAACAAGAGGAAGAGAAGAGGAAACAAGAAGAAGAAAAGAGAAAAGAAGAGGAGAAGAGGAAAGAAGAGGAGAAGAGGAAAGCAGAGGAGGAAAATAAAGAAGAGGAGAAGCAAAAAGATGACGAGAAGAAGAAACAAGAAGAGCAGAAGTGAAAAGAAGAAGAAAGAAAGAAGGAGGAAGAGAAGAAAAAGCATGAAGCAGAACAAAGGGAGAAAGAAGAGGAAAAGAAAAGAGTGGAAGAGAAGAAGGAAGTAGAATAGAAAAAACAACCAGAGACTCCAAAGGCAACTGGTGCTCAAGCCAAACTGCCCGACATCATCAGTCCTCTTGACCTCCAATCTGTAGATGAATCGGAGCTACTGCAAGGCACAAAGCTAGCACAGGAAAGACTGAAAGCATTGAGAAGGAAAAAGGAGTAGGATGTCATTCACACTATGATTGACACCCTTACCAATTTGATTCCAGGTACCAACCTTCCCAGTACTGATTCCTCTCTGGCCAAACTAAAACTTCTATGTATAGTGGTAGAGGACCAGGTAGAATGTCTGGAGGAAGTTGTTGAAGCTAATACACAGAAGAAGCATCAAAAGGCACTTAACATTGCCTTAGTAAAGAAACTGAATGAGCTCTGATCTCAACTTCAGAAAGAGAAGAATGATATAAGAGATACTATGCATGAGGGAAAACTACTGCTGAGCAAAATAAGCCAACCCCATCTATTTTGTGATGATGTGCTTGCACAAAAGGATAAACGGCAATCTAATTTGCGGGCATACATAAGAAACTTTAAGACCCTGTATGATTCTTTCACTACATATGGGCAAACTATTCACCGGTATCAGCTTCAGTCTACCAGGATAGAGTTGGAGATTATCAACCAAACAAGAGATTTGTAGGAACTTCAACTGGTTTTATTATCCAGACTGCAAATTCTTCAGAAGTGATTTCTCAATATAGAAGCTTTAATGGCAAGTCAAGAGATGAGTACAATCGATGCCATGGAAGAATACGTATCACAGATGTAGATGGAATGTGAGGTGGCTACCTCATTACTTGAGTCATGGTCATTATCAATGAAGACTTTTATACAAGATTTTAAATTAGTTTTTGATAAGTTTCCCTCATTATTGTCATAAATACTTATTTATTTTAATGATAAACAGGGGTTATTCTGCAATACTTTGTCATTGTTGGAAAAGGGGGAGTAGTATCTAAAATTTTGGTGAATATTATGTATACTTTCATGTTATTTCTTTAAGGGAGTAGTATAAATTGTATTTTCTGAAAAAAGGGATGGCATATATGCTTAGGGGGAGTAATTTCGATTATGCCATACTTTTATTGTAAAACACTTAGATGTCAAAATTTTCCTAGGTCTTGCCATCAATGCCAAAGGGTGAGATTGTTGGCATTTTGATGATGTTGTGATTGTCATTGATGGACACACACTTGTTTTATGATCACTTCCTTATGTATGAGTTATGCTCAATCGGTAATTTTTCCAACCAGTATTATGTGTTATAGTCTTTAGACTATCGGTGTTTTGCAGAAGGTGTTTACCGGTCACAAAATTACTAAAGATCCAAAGCGGTATGAAGACCTCAAGCAGTTCGAGGATTCCAAAGTGGTATGAAGGAACAAAGAGGCAGTTAACATTTTTCCAGTCTTTATTGTGACATCCGGTAATTGGTAAAATGTATGAACCAATAATCGATAATGAACCAGTATTACTCTGTGATGAGTTACCAACTGGTGTTTCTGTGATGAGTTATCATCCACCAACACTTTGTTGGTGATTTTGTGTCATCTTACCAAATGTGTCTAGATGCACTGAACCTAGGAAGTTGTAATGTAATCCTATTGGATCGACATGAAATCAGTCTCCTTATAAGGACATCATGTCTAGGGTTTTAGAAGTGAATGAGGGTTTTGTATGTGCGATTATAGAAGAGAAGATTAGGTCTGTGTGAATAAACAGAGTATGAAGATATTGAAGACTGAAGTAATGCTAAATGTGCATTAACAATTAGCTATCAGGGACCTAACCAAGCATACTGTGCTAGTATCTAGATCATCTACTTATTGATTACTCATATCTTCGACAAGTCTGAAACCCTTCATAGGGTAGGCCCAACAAAGGCTTTGTATATCCTCTAACAAGGTGGCTCACAAATGTGAATCTGAAATCCTCTCACAAGGTAGTCTTTAACAGGACTTATCTCCTAACAGAGATCTAGATTCCTAACAAGATCTATTTTGGTGAAGAACATTTTATGACCTTAACCGGTCTAACCTTAACTAGTCTAGTTTCTATTCTGCAGATAGTTTCTTGTGAGATTTTGCTCACCGTGGTTTTTCCCATTTGGGTTTCCACGTCAAAACCTCTTGTGTTATGTGATTGTGCTCTTGTGGCTGAATTCTTTATTTGTTGTTTGGTTTGCATTTGTCCTAACTAGTTTGTTAGTAAATCTGTTATACTGGTTAACTGCTATACTCTTTACGAGTTTAAGTTTAGTATTTTTTGGTATACCATTTCATCCCCCCTCTTAGTATTCATTGAATACTATATTAAATTCTTTGGGAATAAAATACCACATTCAAATGGATAGTTAGAATCTTGGTTACATTGGATCTCCTCCAGGACACTCACTTCTTCGGCCATACAAAGCTTCAAATTTATAGGTCATAACTTCCCAATAAATTCACTATCTTGAATTGAAGGGCACATGAGGTATATCTTCACCATGTGCATATCATAGTGCCTGAGTGAAGAAATAGAAGGCTTTAGGTATCTAAGCACAAGGGGTTGTAGTCAAGGCATTTGTTCAAGTGGCCATAATCAACAATTTCTTCCACTCCATTAGAGGAGGCCTCCCAACCTATAGAGGTTATGCTTTGCAATTTTTTACATACCACATGGGCACTAAGGAAGTATAATGTTGTTATGGAAGCACCTAACACTCATTGCTTATAACTTTCACCACAAACATATTTGTTTATTATGGCTTGAAAGAGGTTGTCATTAGCCCATCGCCACTTGGTTCATTCCGTCTCACCTGGCCTTATAGGCTACTTGGGAGGTAGGCCCTATAAAGATTAACACATGCATTAAATCGAAGAGAATACATGGAAAACATTGGTTCTTTAACCTTTAGAAATGAAAATATTCTCTAAGCTAAAAAACACAAACAATGTTCCAAATGTATTCCTTTGACCACATCCTCCACCAGATCAATTAGTAGTTTCAATGAAATATTTTGCCCACAGATGCCAATATGTTGCAAAAATCATTAATAAATTGTCCAATTTGTAACCATACTTAAAAAGATAGATAAATACTATGGGGTTCATTTTAATAACTTATGAAATGAAATAAGATTCTATTGTTCATTCAATACCCTAATTTGACTATGTGACGATTCATTTTGAAACCCTTAGTAGATTCTAATGAGAGAATTTTGTTGATTGACCTCCTAATTAAGATATGTGAGGAACTATTGTTCATTCAAACCTCCTAATTAGGCTATGTGAATGATTGTTGTTGATTAAAACCTCCAAATTAGGCTATGTGAGTAATTGTTGTTGATTCAAGCATGTAATTAAACTATGTGAAGAATTGTTTTTAATTTCATGTTAAGAAATCTTGCATAAATAATTTTTTAGACTCCATAAAAACCACATGCAACAATAGATCCTCACGTAAAACTTGCATGCAATAAAAAATCAAAACTTGAAACCTACATCCAACAATAAATTAGTACATAAAACTTGCATGCAACAACATATTAGCACCAAAAATTGAAATGCAAGAAAAAATCCATGCACAAAACCTGCATGCAAATATTAGACACAAAATTAACAAATTTAACGTGGTCACATTAGGTTCTCTAGAAAAAATAGTTAAGAAATTAGGCAATTACATCAAAGCATACAATTAAGCCAACCACAAAGACTAAAATGGGATGAAAATAATCCTAACACATTGAATAAAGGAAATGAAGACAAGACAATCAAATAATGCAAACCACATTCATATGTCTCCTCCATTAACCTTCATTGTTCTTTTTTCTCCTACAAATTATTGTAGATCTCACCTACTAGACAAGTGTAATACAAAAAATATGATGAGATGATAGAAAAATCATTTAGGTAGAATAAGGATACTCAAAGTGTGGTTGTCAATCAATGAGAAAAGAGTTCACTTTATAGAAAAATTGGGGATTGATTGAATTGCTAAGATTGATTTGAGACTGAAAATAATCAATGGATGAGATTAAATAAGAGGACTTGTTAAGTGAGGATAAGAAGGAAATTGTTAGAATAATTGATGGCCAACTGAGAGGGGGGGTGAATCTATTGTCAAAAGATTATATTAATCAAACCACTTTATAACTTCTAACCGAAGCACATAAACATTAAATACTAGAATAGATGAAACATATACCGGCAAGCAATAAAACTTAAGTATGAAATAGAGAATAAATACAATGCAACCATACCACATAACACCATGATTTGTACGTAGAAAACCTGGTAGAGGGAAAAACCATGGTGGGAAGCCTACCAATAGTCAGATAATACTTCTGCAGAAAGTATGTGATACAATTAGGGGTCTGCACATGCAGGAAGGCACACTACCTAGAGCGTATTGCTCATTACAAAGGAGTCTCACTGACTACAAAGAGGTTATAACCACATAAATATAATTTGACAACAATATGGAAGAATGAACTGCCAGTGATAGCATCTACCATGCTTGATTACAATCCCGATTAAGCTTAATACTGAAGGCCTTTGACCTCTTACATAAACCCAATTCGATCACCAATGATGGACCAAATCCTCTCCCTGAATGATATTACATTATTCGCACATTTCAGTCCTTGACCATGACCTTATTTAATAATGATGATAATCTATAATGAGATGATACATCAATTTATACAAACCCTAAGACCTAAACCAATTAGGTCAGCCACCTAAAAGATATTACATTAATATCATTACATACATCCACATTGTAATGATATACCTTGTCAACTTTAGACCACAACAATATTAACCAATTCATAAATCATCCTAGTAACATGTAGGTGATACCAGTCCCTAACCTAGATAGATACCAGACCTAATTTGGGTCCATCATGCCAAAGCGATGTCTCCAACAAGTCAAGGAATGAATAAAGATTACCTTCTGTGTACTTAATTCAATCTAGAAACTACACCAGCACCACTTATGCATCCTATCAAAGATTCTTAGTAAAAGATCTGTTGGTAAAATGCTAAACCCTTACCGGTGTAGGCTTACTAGAATGTATGTTAGCATGTGATCATCAATTCAATACTAACTAACCAAAACATAATCTAGAAACATGCAACACATCAAACCAAACATATTCCATTGATCCAAACATGTCGGTAGTATCCAACTGATAGTCCCTTCTACTGGTAACACTACTTCTTCTACCGGTAACCAATCATATTAGCTAGTGTTGACATCAATGCAACAGATAATCAATTCCTTCATATTACCAACAATCACCCCCTTTGGCATTGATGGAAACACTAGATGTAAAAAACAAAACATTTAAGTGCCAAGAAATGCCAAAAATTTCTCAGAGAAGATATAATAATGAAAAACTGAAAAATCCCAGCAACTCCCTTAGAGGAGTGCAGTTCAATTTGAAACTAATTTGAATCTCTCCTCCATATGACATATTATGACATTATTGTTTACATATAACTATCCCCCATTGACATCAATGGCAAAGATATGACATAGATATCTAAATCATGTGAATCTCAAAGTTCACTACTCCCCCTGAGTAGTAGCACCAATTCATCAATCTGGAGCGAGGATAAAGCTGATGATGCATACCGGACTGATGCTTTTATCAATCAATTAAGTTTCTACAAGAGGGGTAGATTAACAGGGATAAATTTAAGAAACCCCCTCTCCCCCCCCCGGGCAACTGTGTAAAATCCTGGCAAATCAGACATTATTTTCGAGGGGAAATTTTCATATCGATGGCAAAAAAAAAATTTTAAATGACGAAAAAATTATTTTGTATTGGCGATTTTTTTTCTAGTGTGCGAAAATGCCATAAATTTCTGGCGAATAATACCTTGTACTATGGGGAAAATATTTATTGTGGGAGGTGAATAATTATTGTTAAAAGGAACAAATATATAATTGTATGAGCGAAAATTTTTACTCCGAAGGAAAAATTATTTAAATGTATTGGCGATTTTTATCCACCACTTGAAAATTATTTAAATGTATTGGCAATTTTTATCCACTGCTTGAAAATTATTTAAATGTTTTGGCGAATATTTTGTTATTTATGGTATAATATATAATTCATTGGCGATTTCATAAATTCATTGCCATTAATAGACAAGGCACATCACATCACATCACATCACATAATACATTGAGTCGGGACTCTGCACGATGTATCAATAAGCACGGACTCTTTGACATGTAAAGGGTGACACATACCTAAAATCTATCAATGATTTTAAACCGTTCGATGATCGTATATCAATGGCTGAAGTTTTATTTCGGCCCAATTTTTTGAAGAGAACATAGATCAGCAGAAAGTGCCCGGAATGGAATTGGATTCAATAGACATGTATAAAATGTCATGAATCACGATCCATAATTTCATTCATTTAATATATATCTTTTCACTTACAGCAATCCACTCTGTCCCCATGACTTCCAATGTGATACTTGCCAATTTGGTACTAGTTCATAGCTATTTCCAATTTCGCACACTTGTGCATTTATGGGAAAGATTTGCAGAGATATGAAAGATTTAAAAATATTTATAGCAGTTAATGCTATTAAAGCAGTAATTATTACAATCAAGAGCTTCAACAATTTATATACGATCTCTACTTCTTTCATCTTCAATTAGCCTTTGCCATTTAGTAGATAAGTCATCAGAGCTCACGGTATTTTAGGTTTATAGGCTCACTACTTAGGTTGTTTAATTTGTTAATCTATTTTCTCAAGATGGACACTCCCATCTGCTTGAGAAGAATTTCTGCAAAGGACCAAAGGGCCTTTCTAGCCTCCGTTAGAGACCCAACCCTCCAATCAGTCTGCAAGGAGGTTGGGTCGTTCACCAATGAAGCTGTGCAGATGGTGCTGGGCAGAGAATTTCTGTGAAATGAAAATAGGTACCGTGTTAACACAGACCTTACATCCTGCTTCTTAGCATCTCTTCTGGACTTGGGAGGAGACAAGGTGGATATACTAATGCTGTTGAGGAAGGTTTTTAAGGAAGACTTCCTCAGAGATGACATTACTCTTGTTGTTCTTGCAGAAGCAAGGGTGGGGATCCCTTGGGCGAGTGATTTATCCAAGCTTCTCCTCCCTGACCAAACATTGCCAATGGCCAGGCAACCATTTCTCCTAAACCTAAATGCAGAGCAGCTGACACGTCACAGAAAATGGGCACGGATTGGTAGGGACTTCCTCCAGAAATGGTTCCTCCTGGACAACTTTCCAAACTACATGTGGCTTGAAGAATTCTCTTAGCTTATGCTGTCTAAAGAATTCTACATGGAAGGAGGGCTAGATTCATAGGGAAAAATTGTAAACAATTCCACTACCTGTAGTTTTTTTTTCCTATGTCCTTGAACCCTAACAGGCTGAGTGCTAGAGGCTCACTCATTTTGGCTTTTAAGTTTTGGGGGGACTCAAGTCTCTGACGAAAAAATTGTAAATTTCAAAAGCATAAATATTTTAATGATAATTTTTCAAATTCCAGTTTGTTTCACTTTGCCTCTTACATTCTTATGGATATAAAAATGCTTTCTATAATTCTATTTCATTTTTATTAATTAATTTATTTCAACTGCTTTTTGTATATGAGCTATTGGCTACGTTATTTCAATTATTTGTTAAACAATGGAAATAAATTTAATACCATGATCTTTTTATGTAATGCTATAAAAAAAAAATTCAATTCATTCCATTAATTATTTGTACATTGATTATGGTTGATTATAATTTTATAAATATTTACTATTACTATATAGTCTTTCAAAATACAAATTTCAAAAGTTGCAAGATACAAAAGTTTATCAGTCAAGGTTTTTTCATTCAATTAATTGAAACGTTTCAAGATACAAAATTTGTCCACAGCTTATAGCAAGCAGACAAAAAAACTAGTTCATTGCTGATAGGCCGCTCACTCAATCTCACTATCCCCCTGGTCCTCCCAGTCCCTTCCCTCCTCAGAGGTCAATGCTTTGGCTTTCCCTTTTGCCGCTTCAGCTTTCATTTTTGGAATGCAGTTTAGGAACCTGAAGTTGGGGTCGCCCTCCAAGCTTGCTAGTAGCTATATGGCCCTTCCTTCTTCAGCCCTATCTCTCAATACCCTACCAACCTCCATCCTTGCCACCACATACAAAGCATTCAAGACTTCATCCACCCTCATTAATTTAACAAAGAGTTTCATCGCTTCCCACCCCACTCGAGCTCGTTCACGGCATTGGTATTTGATTTCATCCTCTGGGCCATGAATAAAAGGAAGCAATTCCTCCTGGTCGTCTCCTTCCATAATTCGAGTGCCAACTCCTAGCACCACCCACTCCAAGATCAAATCCAGGTTAATCAAAAACTCCCCATCAATCAATTTGACCAATGTGATTTTTACCTTTTCCAGCTCTGGTTCGAATTCATAGGCCCATGCCATAATCAGAGAGTAAGCCTCCATGTTAGTTCGATACCGGTGACTGATATGTGCCACCTCCTCCACAAGCATCAGTCGAGCTACTGCCTACAACTTCTCCTCCTTAAACCTGAATAGTCCTTGCATTTGTTTATCAAATACTTTGCCCAAAAAGGGCACCAACTTCTTATCTGTTCGAAGTATGAAATTGGCCTCCATTGTCTTACAGAAGGTATGATTCTATGAACTACGAACTATAGATTTGTTCTGCACTTGCAGCTGCTTCAAAGCAAAAAGTGGTACACAGATGAAAAGGTAAAAAACTCGGCCTCCATCTTAACTCTTATAGGCCAGGTAATGAATGTGCACAATAAGACATTAATGCCATGAGATCAAGAAAAAGATTTCATGCCATCCTCCTGTTCCCCCTTTCATGCGGCATGTCGTAGACAACTCCTTGTGCAACAATTAATCGCCACCTTGGCATTTGTACTTTCCAAATTTTCTCACCTTAACAGGTTGAGGACTGCAGTTGCACATTTTTTAAAATTAATAGACTAAATTATGTTGAAATTTTATATATATTTTTAAACTATTTTTGAAAATGATATATCGTAAACATATTTTCAAAGAGTTTTGTTAAACATTAAATTAATATTTTAGATTTAATATTGAATGTTTTCTTTTTAATATTAAACTTATACCTTTCAAATTGCAGATCAAAATTTATATTTTTATTTAGTTATTTGTTTTATTCTAGAAACTAAGTTTCATGTTTAATACTATTTTTGGATTTAAAATTTTTACAAATATTAACATTATTTTTAATAGTTATCTCAAACTATTGCCCAATGCCCGAAATTGAACATTTTAAATTTAATTAAATAGAATTAAGTGAAAGTCTATACTTAATACTTATAGTCTATGACTCTATAGACTATAAATCTCTTTTTTGGGAGGAATTTTAAAATGATTTAGTAGACTTTAAAAACAGACCAGAAAAGTAACGAGTATGGTGACGTGCTAGAAAAAAATGGCAGAAGTCGTGGGACCCACTTCATCAAAAAATAGGTACCATCGACCGTTGGATGAACAAAGATCAATGGCTAGGGTGGATTTTGGCCCGAATGTGGGAAGCGAACACCTTTCTGAGAACTTCACCCGGAATTGGACATTTTAAATTTAATTAAATATAATTAATTCTAAAAATCTCTTTTTTGGGTGGAATTTTAAAATGATTAAATAGGCTAAAAATCAAACTAGAAAAGTGACGAGAGTATGGTGACATGCTAGAAAAATGGCAGAAGTCATGGGACCCACTACATCTTAAAACAAGTAACATCAACCCGCGACCATTGGATGAACAAAGATCAACGGCTAGGGTGGATTTCGGCCCGAATGTGGGAAGTGAACACATTTGGGAGAACTTCACCCGGAATTGGACATTTTAAATGTAATTAAATACAATTAAGTCTATAAAGCTTTTTTTCAGGTGGAGTTTTAAAATGATTAAATAGACTAAAAATCAAACTAGAAAAGTGACACGAGTATGGTGACGTGCTTGAAAAACTGGCAAAAGTGATGGGACCCATGATAACTGACAATAGGTACCATCGTCCGTTGGATGAGAAAAGATCAACGGCTTAGGGTGGATTTCGGCTCGAATGTGGGAAGTGAACACATTTGGGAGAACGTCACCCAGAATTGAAACATTTTAAATTTAATTAAATATAAGTAAGTCTGTAAAGCACTTTTTCAAATGGAAATTTAAAATTATTAAATAGACTTAAAAAACTCACCCGTAAAGTCACAACAGGTACCTTGGTCCCTCGTCTATTGGATGAGCAAAGATCAATGGCTTAGGGTGGATTTTGGCCCGAATGTGGGAAGTGAACACATTTGGGAGAACTTCACCCGGAATTGAACGTATTACATTTAATGTCCTCAGAAATTCAGAATTTATACTGAAGTATTGAATGTTTTGTCCTTCGGCATCGAATAATTAATAATAATTAATAAAATTACAACATGATTCTTAATGTCCTCGAAATTTATACTGAAGTAATGAATGTTTTGTCCTTCGGCATCGAATAGTTATTAATAGTAATTAATAAAATTACAACATGATTCTTGATGTTTTTCCCTTTAGGTTTTACTTTTCTACTTTTTAGAGTTTTCAAAATAAGAGACTCGTAAATCATAATTGTCTTTCATTTCTTGGATAAACCTGTAAATCGAGGGAGATTCAGAAACAACTACTAGATTGAGGAATGCAAGTTGCAACAAAGACTATCTGCGCCAATCTAGTGAAATAGAAATTCCAATTTCCAGGTAAAATCTAGAACACCTACATCCCACCTTTTTTGCTTTTGGTAATCTCATGGTCCAATTTGAGGGTTAGCATTTTCAGGTTTTTATCTAGCTGCCTAGCATTATTTTGAATTATTAACAATAATAGTTATGGGGAAAATGGGAAGCAGTAGTTCAACAAGAAGCCAAGTGAAAAACAAAATGTACCTAATCGAACTGGTTAAAACACCAGGTTTCACTGATGAATACCATGATATTTATGACCCTGCTATCCATGGTGAAAAGCGTATCATAGATATTAGATATACATTGTCTAGTAAGGTGACAGATGCATCCAGGGCAAAATTTACTATTTTCAACCCAATGTTACAAAAAATAACAAATAAAATCGCATCGTGGGATGTTGGATTGGGAAGCATGGTGTTACCTAAAGTATTCCCTTGCCCTAATTTTGTCATGGTCTGCACCAAAAATTATGATGAAGATAAAAATGCAGTTGTCAATAAAAATACAAAAGAGGAAATTCTATCCATAAACAAGGGAGAATTTGCTCATTTGTTGAACCTAGAATTTGAAGCCCAAAATTCAAACATCCAAATTGACCTTGAAAAGCTGGCAAGGAATTATGAGAGTCTCGATCCAAGTCACAGAGATTCATTTATCAAAGGTCTAATAAAGATTGGTACTAGTATTGTGTTGGATTAGAATCATAAGCCTCCTTATGATTCTAAAAATTTTGCTCCATGGGTTGAGGACACTATTTCCTTGCTGTCGTTTTGCCTGGGATTGGAAAATGATAGGGAAGTGGGTGCAAGCCTTCTTGAAATGATTTATAATATCCATTGTGAAAGTCAGCCAGTAAGATATAATTTTATTGATCACATTGTAAAATCCATGCAAAAACAATTACTTATGATCAAAAAAGGTTCCTGTAAGAAATTTAGGTTTTCATCCTACTTGTGCTATCTCCTTCTATCCAAGTATCATGGAATATTTAAGACAAACAAGCTTCAAATTATGAGCTATAAGATTGATGAGAAGACTGGGAAGAGAACAGACTATCCAATATATGATTGGAGCCCAAAGATAAGGATGCATGATAACAGAAAGAACTACAACCATTTTGTAGACTTCTTTTTGGCACCAATGTATAATGAAATTACAAGCACTCCAATGCCTAGGTTGCCTATGTCTTGTAGAGATTGCATTCAACTCGGAAGTCAAATAGAATTGGCTGATTGGTTCTTCATGGAAGAATTCATTGTGTTAAGGTTTTATGGATCAGCAGTAAAACCATACAGACTTCCAATACATGTGACAGAGAGGGTATTTGCATTAGAGTATGTATGGCAATTGGAGAGCACAGATAGGCACTTCCATGGTTAGCAAAAGAAGAGTATATTTCCTTCCTTGCCTTTCTCATGTGGAGGGTTCACATTTGAGAGAAAAGCATTCATTGTGGCACATGATTTCTTGATAGTTTTTAACTTTGGTGATGAGGGTCTCTGGCAATATGATCCAATTGGTGTTTGGCAATATGATCCAATTGGTGTAGTTCAAGCAAGGCTTAAGAAAAATGGGAACTCTTCAGCATTATGTCAACATGAAAGTAAACCATTGCTAGAAAAGCTTAGAAACAAGGACTCCTGGGATGAGGTTAAAAAAGAGATGGAGAAAATTGCAGCTGACAATAACATTTCAAATGAAGAAATTTCATCACAAATTATGGAGGGCCGGGGCAATGAGGGCATCCAAAATAGGAGGTCCTACAATTTCTACATAAAATCTGCTAATCCATCTAAGAAAACTATTCCCAAATCAATTCTGCATGAATGTAAAGAGAATTGCTAGACTCAAACCAGAATAAATGATTTTTGGACTATGAGGAGGAATCTCAGTGAACCAAAGACAAGTGAAAAATTTGATAGCATCGACGAGGATGTAGAGTTTAGAAAATTGTGGGATATGGAGCATGGTGAGACTGAAGGTGATGATGATGAGCATGAGGTTGTCATTGAACCCCCTCCAACAACTACTATAGTGCCTAAAATATTAGGTTGAGTCAGTGAGTCCATGAAAGACAAATATAGCAAAGGGGCAAACCTTGTGGAAAAAATGGGTTTTGAAGGTGGTGGTCTAGGTCCTAAAGGAGAGAGCATTTGGTATCCACTTCAGGTACAACTTCCATCACAGTCAAAATCAAAAGGTCCTTATAAACTAGTCATTGGACTTGATTCTTCAGATTCATCAGGGATAGGTACTACTCATTACCCTCAGGGTCCACCTACATTTGTTTTTGCTTCAAATCCACAACCACCACCACATCATGGTATTCCCATTGGTGGTGAATTAAGTGCCACTACCACTAGTGGGGAATTTGGGGATAGTATTCCTATTATTGTTTAGTCAAGTGCCACTATGATTGGTGGGTCAAAATCAAAAGGTTCTTATAAACCAGTCACTGGACTTGATTTTTCATATTCGTTACCGATAGGTACTACTCATTACCCTCAGAATCCACCTACATTTGTTTCAGGTTCAAATCCACAACCACCACCACATCATGGTATTCCCATTGGTGGTGAATCAAGTGCCACTGCCATTGGTGGGGAATCTGGGGATAGTATTCCTATTATTGTTCAGTCAAGTGCCACTGTGATTGGTGATGTTGGCATGGGTACTACTACTGATACTAGTTGTCTTGGTGTTGGACAAGGGCAACAACAAAATATCTCTCGCAAGAGGCCACTAGAGGTAGATACTCAATCTCATACTATTGAGAATCCTATATCAAGTGCCACTGACACTACAAATCAATCATTTGTAGCTTCAGATCACACAACTCAAAAGACTATGAAAACTACACATGAAAGTGTTAGTGGGAGTGGGACAGCATTAGGAACTGTTGTTGGTAATCCTAATCCTGGTCAAGCATTAGTTAAAACCATAGGAATAAGTGGAACTGGAGCCTATGGTATTCCTATGTCACCTTTCAAACATTTAATTGCTTCAGCAACCTCAGATTTTCAATTTCGTGATTACTATGAAAAATTTGAACACACGGCAAAAACAAATAAAGAGAAAAAGAAAGCATTTCATAGGAATTTTGTGTCTGAAGTTGTAAATGAACAACCTGCAAGGAACAAGGTATTTCCAACATATGACCCATAGAAAGATATGATGCAGTTCATGGTTGTTATGCCCCCAAGCCCATCTAAAGATAAAAATCCACCACACAGTTAGATAGATCCCTCTCAATTTCAAGTTAGCACCCTCCAAATGGATTTCTCCAAAGTACATAATGTGGACAAAATTAGTGTGTCAAAAAGGACTAACGAAGTGGTCTACACTTCACTGCTAAAGGTGGAGAGAGAAAAAAATAAACTGGACAAACAAATAGAAAAGTTACAGGCAGACTTGGAAAATGAGAAATCAAGGAGGAAAGTAGCAGATAGCAAGTGCAATGAATTACAAAAAGGGATAAAAAATTCAGGCTCTGTAGTAGAAATTGCAGAGCAGGACAAGAAGGATGCAGAATTGAAGGACTTGACAGAAAAACTGGCTAAAAGCAGTAAAAAAATTGTTGAGGAAAAAGCCAGTTTTCAAAAATTATACAGAAGTTATGAGTCTGCTGCCACCGAAATGAAAAAATTATAGAACCTATTAGATCATGGGAAGGAAAAAGAAAAACATTTGCAAGAGGAAGTAGAGGAAGAAAGAAAAAAATGTGCACAAATGAAAGAAGACCTGCACAATGCAAATGATAAAATAAAAACTTTGGATGATTGATTCAAAGATAATATGAAAAATACAATGAAGTATATACAAGAAAACATTTGGCGAGAAATAATGCAGAGGAGTGAGAAGTTGTGTGAATGGTTTCAATTGACTAAAAGTATGAGACAAAATTATTTTAAAATCAAATGGCACTATGAGAAGAGCACACATGTTTATTCAAAAGAGGAAATGGCAAAAAAGATTCTAAAAGTAGTCTACAGTTCCAGTGACAACTACTTGGCATCTAAGGGAATTAAGAGCCGCATTGATGCCACAGTTAAGACATCATCTATCATTCAAAAATGCCAGAAGCTAAGGGAAACATCAGAAGTTATGGACAATTGTGGAAAAAAGATAATGAAGCTGCAAGAAAAGAAAAATAATTTGATTAAACTTGGTTTGCCTAAGCCTGTTGACACAGAAAATAAATTCATTAGAGAAGAAGCTTACAAAGAAATCATGGAGAAAAAAATGAAGTCTGATTTAGACTTGCTTCCAAAGGACACAACTCCCAAAAGCTTTCTGGAATTCATCCAACCATTTAAAACTCTAAATTCGCTATTGGATGAAACAGTGATGTCAAGTAAATCTTCTAAATATGGAATGTTGACGAAGTTGGAGTTGACTTTACATAGTTTATAGAATATTGACCTTCCATCAGACGAAGAGTGGAGCACCCTACAAAAACTAGCACAGAATTCTTAAGAATCATAATATGTATTGCACAATTTTCTTCTTTTATTCTTAATTTCAAGGTTTTTTTTTTTCCCTGTTTGCTATTTTGCTAATCCAACCTATGAATCTAATTTATGCATAGGAAAAAAATAGCACTCGCTATTGCTATTTTGCTAAGCCAGCCTATGAATCTATGATGCACACTACAAAACTTCAGCCAGTAAATTTGTATTCTCAAATTCTCCCTTGCTTTAACATTTATGCATTTCTCTATTTTTGATTAGTAAATTTTAGGCACTCCTATAGCTATTATCTATGTTTAATTTGTCATGACTCATGGCATGAATTAATATTTAATTTTGAACTCTATTTTTTGAATAGGAGACATCAAACATGTAGCAGATGTTAAATTGCCAATACGGCTTGTGATGGCCATATAAATATGTGCTGAGTTTGTGATTTTGATTTTCAGTGTTCACATGTTGCAAACTTGCAATTCGACCTGAAGCTATTGTTGCTCCCTTGTTTCTATAAAAGGGAATTCAGGGTCATTTGCAATTTTGCAAAGGGTTCTAAAACTTTGTATTCACTTTTGCATGGACATTGGAGAATCACACAGGAGTTGTTGTTGCTCTCTTGTTTCTATAAAAGGGAATTCAGGGTCATTTGCAAAGGGTTTTGAAACTTTGTATTCACTTTTGCAATTGGCATGTAGAATCACACAGATTGGTGTATTACTATTGAATGAAATGTATCATATGGCTATATTTTGAAAGAATTAATTAAAATCTAAGTTCTCGACATGTGTATTACTATTGAATGAAAATTATCATATGGTTCTAAAATATATCACATAGATTTGAGACTCAAACATGTATAAATAAACAATAAACATCTCTGTATCAATAAACACATTATGGTTTTTTATTTTATGCTATTTTAAATCTGGAAATAGAAAGTTGAAAAATAAAATTACAAATCAATATTAAATTCTAATTGCAAAAGGTAATATGCTTTTGTAATATGAATGATGAGATACAGTAATAAGATTAATAAATACCAATCTCTTACAGTTGCCATTCATCCTCATCAAATTCAGTGCTTTCTTGATTCTCGTCTATGGTTTCTTTACTCTGAGACTGAGTCTGCATATCTTCGCCGAACAGCATCTCAATCCTACCAGTAGGTCCACTAGTCCCACTGGCACTTTGGTTTGAACTGTTGCCCAAACCTCTTCTTTCACATTTGGACCTCCAGATTTGCAGTGCCCTATCATAAGGAAAAGTGTGGACATCATACCTAGATGTATAGAGCCTCGAGCAATTTTCCAAATTTTTGTCTATTTTGTTTCTTAGCTTTGATTTTAGGAACCCCAAAGCACTAAAAACTCTCTCATCTTCCACCAAACCCAATATCATGGTAAGACATAAAGCAGCAAGCTTCACATATTCTGGCATTGAATCATGCAAGGATACATTCTGAGCTATATATTTCCAAACCCTTGTTACCGATCCCTCTTCATAGGGGTTCTCCATTTTGGCATATTGTTGTTTCATAGTGTATGCAAAATGAGATGATTTCTCTCAAAGATGAGTTTCATCTAATATTCCATTTATAGTTACTCCATTCAATTCTCTGGATGTGCAAAATTGTTTTATCAAAGTCAGTAGCTTACTTTGAAAATCAGATGCACTATTGAGGCTCCAATAATGAGGAAACATAATAGACATGGCTTCAAGTAGGTTGTCAGGAGGGAATCTGCTTCTAATTTCTAAGGAAAGATCATCTGCAATTTTCTTCATAGAAGTAGTTATAATCTCAACAATCTTGTCGAAATCTTCCTTTTTAACTCTTGCTAGTTTCTTCCTGGGGCACTTTCCTAGTTCCTCAGGGTCAACTGTGGCATAGAAGTGCATTGGTATCTCAACTCCCCGTAAATTGGCACATACCTCTCCATCTGCACTAATTTGTAAAAAGTTATCAGGATTGTTCAAATCTATGAGTGTCTACCACTTAACAATTTTTTCATCAGATAGTGTCGGTTCATTTCGATAGAGATTGTCAAGAGTCATGCATGTCATCTTATGTAGCATAGCATATTCTGCAATATACAGAGTTCTTTTTTGGGTAGCCTTCATAATATTCCTCATTTCCTCTAGCATGGCCAAAAGAGCTGCTAAAGTTAAGAGTGTCTCTAAATTACTTAACCTGCCAAGAAGTTCAGGAAATTTTGGTTGATCTGATTTGTCGCGAGTTGTGTGAAATAGTCCAATCAAAGATGGATATTCTGAAAACACTCGATGTGCTGGACCATCCAAAGAGATCCATCTGGTATCATTATCCTTGAGAAACTTGTTCCCATCAGTTAATCCATCAGCAAAGTGTTAAAATTCCATAAATCACTTGGGACTTTGATAGAAGTGTGAGTAGAGCTCTCTGATTAAAATTTCAATTTTTTTACCCGAAGCAAACTTGCTCACAATTCCAAAAGCTAGATTCATTCTGTGAGCCATGCAGTGAATTGCAGTAATGTACGGTGCAAATGAATTTTCAATCTTTGTACAAAGACTGTTCTTATGACCTTGCATTACTAAAGCTTCATCTGCTCCAACACAAACCAATTTTTTGGCTACCATCATGTCATCCATACCTCCATATTCAATTAAACTTCTCTTTACTAGTTAAAATAAATTCTCCATTGTTGCACTCTCCTTCATTTTAGCAACAGATAGTAGATGAGGTTGGCGGGTATGATACATGTTAACATAAACATGCATGCAAACCCATGAAGTATTGTCTACTGCCATAACTTCATCTAAAGAAAATGCAATGAAGTTTGACTCTCTTATTTTTTCCTGTACATCTTCTATTTCAACCTCAGCAAGACAACTTGCCCATTCCCATCCACTATTTACTGACCAGTGTCTATTAGGATAGTTAGGAACTTTCAAAAAGTGTAATAAACCACTAGTTGATGGGAAATCTGTCATAGCACGCCCTCTGTTCAAAATATGAAAAACAACGCTTAACTAAACAACTTTTCCCAGTTGTTCTATTTGCATTACTTTTCCAAAAATAGCTTCAATAGAACCTTTAACTTTAGCAGACTTCATCTGTAATTTCTCATGAAAATAATACTCTTCAGCATTCCTCACATGCTTACATTCATTCTTTGTTTTCCATCTTATCACTGATTTTTCAACCCCGTCTATCATTTTTTTTTCATAAAATTTACCCATATGCTTTTCTATGGTGTCAAATTTTAGCTGCAACCTAATTTCCTTCTTATTTTTCCAAGTGAAAAACTTACACCTGCATTCTATTGTAGGCTCGCCTTCAATTGGGTTCTCCACTGGTTCAATGAATGGATACTTCAATAACCAATTAATTTGAAAATTCCTGATTGACATATCCCACTCCCGATCCTTTTTTGATTGTGGTTCACCATTTTTTGATATGGCTTTTCTTTTCCCCTTCTGTGCATTATCATCAATGGAATTATCACCCAAGTCGATTATATCATTCTGGCTAACTTGGGTATCTACTAGATAATCTTCTTCAAGATCATCCTGATCTGAGATATCAGGTTCACCGCCATCTTCAACACACAGTGCAGGTGGTGAATTTTGTACTTGTACTTGTGATGATGTACCTTTCTTATTTTCACCAATACCACAATCTTTTCCAATGCCAAAGTATGAGGACAACATTCTACTTTTTGTTGGCCTCTCCTGGCCTTCCCCATATTCAGGTTTCCTACCCGTCTTCCTGTTCGACATCTCCAATGAAATAAAGGCTGCCAAAAAAAAATCAATTTGCTGAAGAAGCAATAATAGACTATAATGTATAATATACCAGTTCAAAAATATGATTGCTCACCTTTAGGCTTTAGGTAATAGGCAGTCGCCAATAAAGTCAACAACAATGATTTTCCTTGGTCTGAAACTTCGCTATTGATCAAAATTTAGAGCCTAGAACACACCAGATTGTGTTGAGATAGATCTGATGTTTGCATGTATTTATACCAATCCTTATATGGTGAATTCCATAGGATTTTACTAGTATACAGATATTTGGCGAATCCAGTGTAATTATAACATGACTTATGTAATTTTTGAGGTGATTATAGGTCATCCAAATATGACTTATGTAATTTTTGAGGCAATTATAGGTCGTCCAAATATGACTTATGTAATTTTTGAGGCGATTATAGGTCATCCAAATAATAGGTGAATAGCGAATACAATATAGTTGGCGAAAGTTGGGGTGACTGGAGACATGCGTCGGCAAGATGTCGGGTGAATTGGGTCCCCCCAGATAAAAAATCTTCACATGCCTATAGGTGAATTAAGGTCATCTATTAAGGCAACCTCATAGAGTGTAGGCAAAATAATTAAATTTACCGTGCATCCACCATATATTGTATTGGCGAAATCATCGCATAGAAACATTTAATTGCATAAAATATATGGCGATCAGGTCGTGACATTGACAGAAATTGATAATGTTCTGGCGACATGGCCACCCACATATGGTACAAAATATTCGCCATTTCTGACAGGGCCGATGTGAAAAATTTGCCATTGGCGAATATTCGCCACTAAAGTAATCGCTGGGTAGATACCCCTAACCTATCTCTCAAATACTCAAATGATTCCTTAGACAACAAAATTAGTGAATATATATGCAATCTACTCTTTAGTGTTAACATAAACCAATTTAACTTCCTCTTCTTCTCCCTTTTCCTTTAGAAATTTATATTTTATTGATGTGCTTAGTCTTAGAGTGAAATATAGGATTCTTATATATGTCAATAGCTATATAGTTATCACAATAGAAAACTACCAGTTGACTGCAATTTACCTTGATATCCTTCAACATTTCCTTCATCCACAAGACCTGCATGCAATTAGTTGTTGTTGCAACATATTCAGCTTCTCCAGTAGATAAAGAAATGCATGATCATTTTTTGTTGATCCATGAAACCAATTTCTTTCCAAAAAAGAAATCTCCACTATAAGTTCTCTTCGTGTCATCAGTATCTCTTTCCAAATCTACATTTGTATATGCACACAAAGTGAAGTTATCATCTCTAAAGTATCATAAGCCATATTCTGTTATTCCTTGCAAATACCAAAATATCCTCTTTACTGCACATTCACAATTTTCTTTTGGATTAATTTGATATATTGAAACAATACTTACTACATTCATGATATTCGGTCTAGTCTGAGTTAGATATAACAAGCCACCAATCATAGACTTATACCTTGTTGAATTTACTGGTGCAGATGTGTCTTTTATAGATAATTTCTCACTTGTCATCATAGGAGTACTTACTGGTTTGGAATTATCCATACCAAACTTCTTCAATAATTCCTTTAGATACTTAGTTTGACAAATAAAAATGCCTTTTTCAGTTTGAGTAATTTGCAAACATAAGAAAAATATCATCTCACCAGTCATAGACATTGTTGAACATAGACCACCACTGAGAGCGGTGAATTAGTGGTTGCTAAAATTTTTAACCTTTCGAAACAACTTCAGAAAGCCTACTACTAAATTGAGCATCTAAACATTTAAACTAGTAAAGCAGGAAGGAAAGCCAAAAAGAACAATCACACAAATGCAACTCACAACAATAGATATATGAGGAAAACCCAATATGGGAAAAATCTCAGTGAGAAACATTGTTAGAGTCTACTGCTTCAATCTAGCCTCACAGGTGAAACATTGGATTACAAAGATTTAGGGCACCAACCCAAGGAGCAGCAAAACCTTCAATTTTAGGGCACTAACCCCTGCACAAAGCTTCAAATTGGCAATGTATATTAAAATACTATTTAAATATAGTTAAGGCTTCTTGTTGCAAATGAATTCTACAACTCTTTGATCAAATAACTCATCATCGATTGACATTATTCTCTTCCACTGAATCTCACACTACCAGTTGTGAGATTAATCTCTCTGATTATTGGCTACTATTATCACTCTTTCTCTCACGTAGTCTCATCACACACTATGGTACTCTAGGATGTTGCCTTGCTCTATTGCACCTTGCCAGTTTGCTTAACTGTTGAGCTTATAGTTATACTGGTACTCAATGACTTTTAGTTAAACCCTCTCACTGGTTTGCTTCCTCACTTACTCTGCACCTTTCTTGGAATCAATTCTAAGGCTAAGATATTCTCTGAAGTTAATCTTTCTTCACTCTTTTTCTTCTCTACAACATCATCTTGCTTTATCTTGAGCTCATCTCTTTATACCATGGTTTTACACCAAAAGAAATTCAAATTTGGAGCAGCTAGGGTTTCTTGTTCCTAGCATGATCTACATGAGATCCAATCCACTCTGTCTTGGATCAATCACCTATACTCTAGGGATGCATCTATACACGTTTTCCATTCCCCAATGCATATTTGCTAAAGATAGAAATTACGAACTTAATTTCCTGCCTTAAAATCCATCGACACATAAAAAATGCCCAGTTGTTTCCTTCTCACGATATTCTTGCAATAAGATTTCCTTTTCATTGATGCAAGTGCCAACTACTCCCCGATCTTCCTCTAATCTTCTTTCCTCCTTGAGCCATAACAGTTAGTCACAAACCCCTGATTTGTGGCTATCTCATTAATGTGGATTATTTGTTTCATCAACACTGTCGATGGAGGCTTCACTAATCATAACATGTTTTCCACCTCAGCTCCACATGGCATCACAATGATCAACACATGGCTCACTAACACATAGCCGGTTCATCCTTGATCATTTTGCAAACTCATACCGGTACAATCTTTTACTGGTAGAACCTTCCTCTTCTACTAACCGGTAGAGTGTAGTACATCGCCAACCCATCTTCACCTCTAGTGGTTTGTGATTTGTTTAGCGTTTTGCCTCTTCATCATAAATAGGCAACCATCTTCCAGATAGGTTTGTTGCCTTAGAGGTAAAATTTCCTTGCCAATAGCTTACCTTTGGTCTTCTCACTCTCATGAGAATGGCCATCGTACCAGTGTCATTGCCAAACTAGTTGACATCAATGATAACCTAATGCCAAATTACCAACAAACATTTCAAATTAATTCTTCATATTATTAGAGAATTCCATGCACAAATTATATTCACCTCCAAAAATGATATCATCAAAAAATACTTCAATAATTAAAATATCATCATCATTGATCTTGTAATATAAATTATTTTCAGCACTTCCCTTAGTAAAACCAAGCTTCAAAAGATATTTATCCAACCCTACATACCAAGCTCTAGGAGCTTGTTTCAATCCATATAATGTTTTCCTTAACCTGCAAACCATATCTTTGTCATCTGTTAGTGAAAATCCATCAATATTCTCAATGTATATTTCTTCCTCAAGTTCACCATTAAAAAATGCACATTTAACATCCATTTGATAGACCTTATAGTTCTTGTATGTTGCATAAGCAAGAAATAGTCTAACAGCTTCAATTCTAGCTACTGGTGCAAATGTCTCACCATAATCAATTCCTTCTTTTTGAGAATATCCCTTACAAACTAGTCTAGCCTTGTTTCTCAGAACTTGACCATCCTCATTTAGTTTATTTTTAAAAATCCATTTAGTTCCAATAACATTATTATTTTTAGGTTGGGGAACTAAAGTCCAAGTCTTATTATTCTCTATCTAATCTAATTCATCTTACATAGCCTTTAACCAACATTTATCTTTACAAGATTCAATAATAGATGTTGGTTCAATTTGAGAAATAAGACATACCTCTTCATTTCCCAATCTTCTTCTTGCCATAACTCCCTTGTTCCTATCTCCGATGATTTGATCTTCAAAATGATTTAATATTACATACCCTGGTGTCCTTTGAACATCAGGTTCACTGTTCTGATCATCAGTCATAGTCAATTTTTTTTATTGTTCCAGTGTAACTGTCTCAAGGTCTTGTACCGGTTGAAGCATTACCAGATTAGTTATGATCATTTCCACTATTGGCTCTTTGTCATATGATATAGATTTATCTTTGTATTGCTCATCCACTTTCACATTTGTGCTCTCCACAATTTTCTGCAATCTTTTGTTATAACATCTATATGCTTTTCTCTTAATTGAATATCCAAGAAATATCCCTTCATCACATCTACGATCAAACTACCCAATTGAATCATTCCTTTTGATATAACATTTACTTCCAAAAATTCTGAAATATTTAAGAGTAGGTGTATGTCCAAACCATAATTCATAAGGAGTCTTACCAGTTTCACCTTTGATATGAACTTTGTTGAATGTGTAGACTGTTTTACTCATTGGTTCTCTCCAGTAGATGTGAGGTAATTCGACTTCTATCATCATGTTTCTTGCTGCATCCAAAATGGTTCTATTCTTCCTTTCCACTACTCCATTTTGCTGAGGAGTTTGGGGAGCATATAATTCCATTTATCTCACAATAACTGTTAAATTCATCAAAACTAAAGTCACTGCCTTGATCTAATCTTAGACATTTGATTTTCAATCCATTTTTTGTTTCCACCATTTCTTTAAAGATATTGAATTGCTCAAAAGCTGCAGACTTCTCCCTTAGAAAAGTCACCGACATCATTATAGAATAATCATCAATTATTAGTATGAAGTACCTATCACCTTGAAAGCTTATGGTCCTTTCTAGACCACATAAGTCAGTATAAATCAAATAGAGCATGTCATTAGATTTATCAGGTATGCTCTTGAAAGAAGTTATAACTTTCTTTCTAATTGACATTCCTTACATACTAGATTAAGAGGCTTTATAATATTAGGTATATCTCTAACTGCCTTTTTTGAACTAGTCTTAACAATACAATCAAAATTAACATGACACAACCTCTTATACCATAACCAACTCTCATCTATATGAGCAATCAAACATGTCTAATCACCAGTGTTCAAGTGAAAGATATTACCTCTAGTCTAACTACCAGTTGCAATCTCCAAGCCAGTTCTGTTAATGATTTTATATTTTCCATCTTTAAAATAAAGTTGGAATCCCTTATCCACTAATTGACCAACACTTAAAAGATTATGCTTTAAACCTTCTACATAATAAACATTATCAGTATTATGCTTACCATCAAGAGAAATAACACATCTACCTTTGATCATACATGCTTTGTCATCCCCAAATTTGAATTGGCAGCCATTGTATTCTTGTAGGGACAAATTTTCTTTTATCTCCAGTCATATGATGTGGGGATCCACTATCAATTACCCATTCATCCTTGTCTTCAACTTTTTCTGCCAGGAACTTTTCTTCATTCTTGATAACCAGTTCTGGTTCATGTTCCTTTATATCATAGAACACCCATTCCTTTTCATTGTCAGATCTACTAGTAGAGTCTCTTGTTGGTTTATCATCTGAGTCATCACTTAATCCTTCCTCATCCGCTATGTAGCATAGTTTATTTTTCTTGAGTCTACATTTGTTCTGATTAGGCTTAAATGGTTTCTTAACTCTTTCTTCAAATCTTGGATTCCTTTCCAGACATCTAGATGCAAAATGACCATTCTTATTACATGCAAAACATTTAAAAGGTGACTTTCCTTCATACTTACTTCCTGCCAGTCTTTTAGGTACTCTTCTAGCAAATAAGGCTTCAAGTTGCTCAGATTCTTCATCCTCTTTCCTCATATGTTCCAATTCTATTGCATATAGGAATTTCCAATCACTATTTCTAGTAGATGATGATGCATGAAAAGAAGGTTCAGATTTTGAAGCTCCAAAGGGTCCAAATTCTTCAAGCTCAAAAGTAGATAATTTCCCAATCAGAATGTCTATGTTAATTGAAGTATTTTCTATTGTTATCAATTCATTAATTGCAGTATCCTTCATCTTTTAAGCCAGTGATAGGGCTCTCAAAACTTTAGAAACTATTTCATCTTCACTTAGAGATCCTCCACAATATTGAATTCCCATGATAATCTTATTTACCCTTTTACATAAATGTAGCAATTCTTTCATTATCTTCCATCTTCAAGTTCTCATATCTTACCCGATAACCATCAAGTTTAGCAATTTTGACAGTAGGGTCACCTTCATTCAGAGTTTGCAATTTATTGCATGTAACCTTTGCAGATGATTTATCACTCAATCCCATGATTTTATGATCAATGAGTGCACACAAGAGGTCTTCTCTTGCTTTGCAATCATTTTCAATATTTTTGTCCAAGTGTGTTGGAGCAGGATTGCCAGATGTAAGATCATAAGGTGTATATCCTTCTCAATGATCTCCCAAATATCCTTTCCAAGACATCTAAGATGAGTCTCCATTTGGATTTCCCATATCCCATAGTTTGTTCCATCAAGATTTAGGATTTCTCTTCTGAAAATAGTTACTAGTGGATTTGAATTATTAGTTTCCATAGGATATACCACAAGTGGTTAAGCTTTTGTAAAAGAGGACCAAAGATCTTATACCAATTTTTAGAATAACCAGTGGACAACTGAGAGGGGGGGGGGGGGGGGGTGAATCAGTTGTCAATAGATTATATTAATAAAACCACTTTATAACTTCTAACCAGAGCACATAAACATTGAATACCCAAATAGCAGAAATAGATACCAATAAGCAATAAAAATTAAGTATGAAATAACGAATCAACATAGTGCAACCATACCACATAACACCATGATTTGTACATGGAAAACCCAGTAAAGGGAAAAACCACATTGGGAAGCCTACCCATAGTTAGATAATACTTATCCAGAATGTATGTGATATAATAAGGGGCCTGCACATGCAAGAAAGAAAACTAACTAGACTATACTTCTCATTACAAAGGAGTCTCATTGACTACAAAGAGCTTATAACCACCTGAATATAATTGGACAACAATTCAGAAGAATGAACTTCCAATGATAGCATCTACCATGCCTTATTATAGTCTCAGTTAAGCTCAGTACTGGAGGCCTTTGACCTCTTACATAAACCCATTTAGATCATGAATGATTGACCAAATCCTCTGCCTGAATGATATTACATTATTTGCACATTTCATTCCTTGACCATGACCATTTTCAATAACCATGATAATCTATAATGAGATGTTACATCAATTTATACAAACCCTAAGGCATAAACTAATTAGGTCGGCCACCTAAAAGATATTACAATAAGATAATTACATACATCTACATTGCAATGATATACCATGTCAACTTTAGATTAAAATAATATTAACCAATTCATAAATCATCCCACTAACGTGTAGATGATACCGGTCCATAACCTAGATAGGAACCTGACATAATTTGAGTCCACCACACCAAGGAGATGTCTCCAACCAGTCGAGGCACAAACAAAGATCACCTTTTGCATCCTGAATTCCATCTAGAAGCCAAACAAACACCACTTATGCATCCTATCAAAGATTCTCAGTAAAAGATCTATTGGTAAAACCCTAAACCCTTACCGATATAGGCTTAGTAGAATGTATGATAGCATCTGATCATCAAGTCAATACCAACTAAACAAAACATACTCCAGAAACATGAAACACATCAAACCAAACATATTCCATTGATCCAAACATGTTGGTAGTATCCAACTGATAGTTTCTTCTGTCGGTAACACTAGTTCTTTTACCGACAACCAAAATACGTCTGTTGGTATCCAATCATAACAGCTAGTGTTGACATCAATGCAACACATAATCAATTCCTTCATATTGCCAATAGAAATTACATTTCCAATGTTGAGGAAGAAATAGAAATGAAAAGAGTTAAGTTAAAATAAATATTTCCAATATTCATTTTCAACAAGATATGCCAAAATGAAAGAGACGAAAAGACTAGTGGAGAATTAGCAAGTTGAAGAGATAAGTTAGATATAAATTAGAAAGTGGAAGATATAATTGGGGTCATAAATAAATTAATTAAAAATATTATTTCACCCACACATGACAATTAAATAAATAAATTTTTTATCTAATTAAAATAATTTAGAGAAAGGGATTAAATAATTAAAAATTATTATTTAATCATGGAAGAATAATTATCTTAGAATTAAATGATTAAATAATTGAAGAATTATATAATCGAAGAGGAATAGTTAGGATTAGTTGATTAAGATCAAGATTAATTGATTAGAAAGAGATAACGATGAATATGAATTAAATAATGAAGATGATTTAATTAATAGTTTAGAAGAGCAATAATTAAATAATTCAAATTATTTAATTAGTTTAGACAAATGACTATTGAAAAGTGTCATCGAAGACTTGGGACAATTTTGAGTGTCTACATCTATAATAGTAGACAAATATAGTAATGGATGTATTTCACATTCATTGGTAAAATCTTAAATAGCTTGAAAAAAGTCAATGTGTTATACAGACATATACATGAGCAAGTCTTTTTTCATTATTAAGATCTAAACTAAATGAACTAAAAGTGTAAAAATGTGTACATAGACTTCAAGGGTTATTCCACATAACCTTAAAAGAAACACCACAACTCATTCAACACACACACACACACACACAAAAGAAGAAACAACTTGAATTTCTCAACTTTATTAGTAAAAGTATGATACTAACATAAGTCGAGGTATTAATATTATCTTTTATAAACTAAAATTACATGTATGAGTGCTCATTTTAGATTGTTCAAGATGTAAAGTAGGGATCAGAGGTAAATTATATTGTATAATATTAACCATTTTAGTCACAATTCTTTCCATTTCCATTTTTTCTTCAAGATGGCTTGTGCACAACACCACTCAATAACCCAGTTTTGTCTTTAAAACTATATCACATAAGATAACATGTAAGAACACAAAACAAAATTCTAGTCATATAGGTGTTAAAGTATAGCATTTATCGTACTTTAATACATACAATCAGGTAAAGAACTTTTCTTACCTATTGTATCCAAATATTGATAGTGATCCTCTTGTTGGAACATGGCCATTGATTTGATTCTTTAAGACATTTCTGAAAAATTAAAGTTGTGACATGATTACATTTTTCAAATTTCCAATAATGATAGACATCATTTCTTGGATGATTAAGGTTGAAGAGAATAAAGAATTAGCATTAACATATGTTTATACTAGTAGATGAGACCTAAGCAAATTTTAGCAACATATGAAAAGCATATAAAATGAAGATCTACAAAACTAAAAAGCAAAATGAGATATAGTAGTTAAAAATGAAATATTATCTCACCTAAAATATGAAAATAATGTAAAGATGAAACAAAATTAGCCTACAAATATGATTTCTCAAAAGCTCGACAAGATTAAAATATTTGACTTTTACTTGGAGGGAAAATGCTTTTGTTGATCAAACAAAGGAGAGTTTTATGAGATTTGACAAGGGCAATTGAGATAATTGAGCTAGTAGAGATAATGTGCATACTGAATATACAAAGGTTGGTATTCAATGAAGACATGAATGCTGAAAAAGGATGTAATAGAGGCAGAGCATAGGTGTGTGAAAAAGTGAAGTGGGTGCAACAGTCGAACAAAGAAGTGTATGGCAGAAAAAGAAGTGAGTTACATAGACATAGGTATGTTGTGGTATCAAAGCAAAGAAGACTGAATTCAATAGAGATAGAACATTAACTAGACCAAAAAAAAAGAAACATTCAAGAAGAGGGATTGAAGACTACAAGAATAAGAAGGCCGATTTGCAGAGACAGGAAGGTAGAGATGAATCATCAGTGAGATATCATTTTAGAGTAGTAGTAAGGAGTTACAAAACTCATTTGTAATAAGGATTTTCACTGTATCAAATTGTTTATTGAGTCATTATAATTTTTGAGTGGGTTCTTAGAGCAGGGGTAGGTTCTTCTTTGAGTAGGTGCTCATTAAATCAAGGGTTGGTGCTCCTTTGGGTTGGTGCCCATAAAAGTTATAATCTGATTTTCATTGTGAGGTTGAATTGGAGTAACTGACTCCAATAACTATTTTCACTGAGGTTTTTACTATATTGGGGTTTTCCCATAAATCCCCATGTTATGTGATTTATTTATGTGTGTGAATTCTCTTACTCTATTATTATTATTAAATTGTGTTTGCACACTTTGATTTAAAATTTTAGAATATCATTGATTCACCCCCTCCCTCTTATTGATCACTTGTGTTCTGCAATTGGTATTAGAGCCCTAGGTGCCCTTAAAGAAAATCTTTCTCAAGATTGGGTAGGTCCTGGCTAGTGCTCACTACGAGTAGAAATGAATCCTTCTTTACTAAATCACCTATGTTTGATGGCACCAACTATGCCATCTAGAGTAGAAGAATTGAAACTTATTTATCCTCGTTAGGCTTTGATGTCTAGATGTTAGTGAAAAATGGTTGTACTATCCCTCAAGTCCCTCCAATAGACCTTGATGCTATAAAGAAATATGAGTACAATGCTAATGCCAAAAGTGCAATATTGAGTAGGCTCTCTAATATAGAATTTTTTAAATTTATGCATTGCACTTCAACAAAGGAGACATGGGATAAGCTGCAAAGAATATATGAAGGAGACAATAAAGTGAAGTAAGCTAAACTATAAAATATTAGAGCTTAATTTAAAAGTCTAAAAATGAAAGAGGAAGAGAAGATTGTTGGTTATCCACAAAGAGTGGATGAAATTGTGAATGATTTAAGAGGACTTGTGGAAGATGTCTCTGATCAAGTAATTGTCAAGAAGGTTCTGAGATCATTAACAACAAAGTATGATACAAACGTCTCAACTATTGAAGAAGCTAATGATTTAAAGACTTTCTCTACGGATGAACTATTTGGTTCATTACCAACTTATGAGATGAGAAGCGTGAGTGTTGAAAAATCTAAGAGAGAAATTGTCTCAACCTTTGAGAATAAAGTAAAAGAGGTTTCTAGTTGTACAGATCATGAAGAATCGGATGCTATTGAAGCCAAATTTGTAAGAAAATTGAAGAATAGATCAAGTAAGTATTGAGGAAAGATTTCTTTTAAATGTTTTGAGTATGGTAAAATAGGACATTTTTCTACTTAGTGTCCTTATAAGAAGAAGGATGATAATGATATGGACAGTGTCAAGAGTAAATGAAATTTTTTTTATAAACCAAGGAGAAGAAACTTTCAAAAGAAGGTTCTTTTTTATATTGACAGTGATTGTTAGTGTAAATAATTATTCATTATGGATATTATTACACCTTATCTAAGTTTGCTTAGGATAATGTATCTCATAGTAGTTTTAGTATGAGACACTTGGGTGTTTGTGCCACATAGGGGTATATCTTGTAGGATAAATTCCACCTTTTGTGGTCTTATCTTGTTGTTACACTCCACACTCGGTGGGTCCTCCACCTCTTGTGGAATATTATATAGTTTCTCCTACCTACCCCAAGTATTTCCTACCTACCCTTGTTTCTTATTGAGCCACATGTCCTATTTGTGTGATCACATATCCATATTGCCTTTCCTATATAAGAAAGCTCATCTACATTGTATGTAATTGAATGATTGATGATCCAGTTGATCAGTATTTTTATCTTGATAGAATACATTTTATTTCTATCATATATTTTGTTCTCTCTTATTTGTGCTTTCCATTACCTCTTGATCTTGGCAAAATCTCACATTGTATCAAAGCCATTAGAGTGTCATTGGTTTGTCAATTAAGAAAAATTTGATGCTATTTGGGGTTGTATATTTTGGAGCTTTCTATTGCAAGTCATTATTGAAGCTTGATGGGCCAAATCTGAGGTCACCATTGGATTGAGGAGGTCCAAGAAAGTCAGTTTTTCCTTTTTTTTCATCCAAATCGGACTTCGGAGGCCAAATGTAGAGGCATTTGAAGTTTGAAGCTGCGACAGAAATTTTCCAGATATTATAATTTTGTAGGCAATTTTCAAATAGTGATATCTCACTCATCTGGACTCCTTTCTTCTAGCAATTTTTTTTTGTTTTGGGGTAGAATTTTGGGATCTGTATAGTGGTGCAGGAGTTTTCTTATTTCCGAATACAGGTTTGTCAGAAATCATGAAATCTCAATTTTTACAACTTTGGAGACTTCATTTGGGCTCATATGGACTCCTTTTCAGGTGCCATTTTTTTTGAAAGTGCATAATTTTTTGTCTACTTTCATAATCTACCATTTATTTGTAGTGATTTTGAGTAGAATTAATATTTCAGTATTTGATCATTTTTTGGCCTATTTGGTACTTGCATTTTGCTTGGATCTCAATTTAGATCACTAGCAGTATTTGTTGAAGTCTATAATATATCATTTTGAGAAGTTATAAATTGAAATTAGAAGTCCACTTTGCCTTGTTTTGCAAGTGGCCCATTGTATATGCACTAAGTATAAAGTGTCAAATCACCATTTTTGGGGGGGTTTCTTGATTGAGTATCTTGGGGGGCCTATCTTGTGTGAGTGTGCCTATCTCTATCTTGTGTTTTTCATTTTGGTGCTATGGGTTCTCCTAAATTTCCACCTTTAAATCCTCATAATTATGCATCATGGAAGATTAAGGCATGGAGTAAACTAATGGAGAAATGACTCATTCATTATGTAACTGGAACTATTATAGCACCACCTGATCCTAAGGCTGATCCTAATGCTCAACTTGAATGGCTCACTAAAAATGCTATGGCAATTGGAACTCTTAGAAAGTATGTATCAGATGACCTCATTCTTCACATTGATAAGTGTACTACAATTAAAGAGACTTGGGATATTTTTTAGAAATTGTATGGTCAAGTTGATGAGATTAATGGCTATAAGCTTGATAGTGAACTTAAAACTTTAGATCCCAAGGATTTTGATAAAATCCAATATTATGTCACAAAAGCAACTGAGCTAAGAGAAAAGCTAAATGATTGTGAAATTGACAAAAATGATTCTCAATTGGTTTATAAGTTGTTGGACAAGCTTCCTTCAGAGTATGCAACCTTTGTATCTAGCTTTCACACCCATAGGTTAGCTCAAGGTTCATCATACACTTCTCCCTCATTTTATTCATTCATGAAGATGTTGATACTTCAGCAACCTAAGTTGACCATGATGGGGATTCTTGAATCTTCAAAGTCACAAGCTTTGGTGGATAACAAAGGGAATCAAAGTAATCAAGGAAAAGGCAAGAATCAAAAGAAACCTAAGTCACAACCACGTCAAGATGGAGCACAATCTTCCTCTCCACAACAAGGTGATTCACTATTCTCACCTAAGAGGAAATCATATAAGGACAATATTTTTTGTGGATATTGCAAGAAGTCAGGACATGATGAACATCATTTTTATAAGAAGGATATTGATGAGTTGAAGAATCTTCTTGGGGAAAACAAAATCAACCTACCTTCTAGAATGTCTACATCAACTTCTTCTTCCAAGGATAAAGGAAAGGATCACTCTTTTGGGACAAATAAAGGGAAGGGACAAGATCTTTGTGCTACTACAAGTCATGATTCAGGGAGATGGCTTCTAGATTCAGGGGCTTCTCATCATATGGCATCTTTACAGTCTATGTTTTCTACATTTGAGCCTTGCCACATGCCATAGATTTTAATGGGAAATCATACATACATGGATGTGACTGGGAAAGGATCTATTGCCATTGGGGATAACTCCTTCAATGATGTGTTGTGTATACCCCACTTGACATATAATCTTCTTTCCATCTATCAAATCACACATGGGGCAACTAGGAAAATTGTAGAGTTCACACCTGATTCAGTTATTATTAGAGACTTGGAGAGTGGAGAAATCATTGCAACTAGGGTGGTTGATCATGCATCTCGGTTGTACTCTTTTTCACATTTTGGCCCTATTGATGTGGTTGATTCTTCCTATGTTGATGATTAATATTTTGAGGAGAACTTTGGGCATTTGAACTTGGGGATTCTCACATGTGATACAAGGGATCACTCTGACCCTCTTGTGCATTCTCTACATGATCAATCTTTAGAGGTTGACATGATTGTGGATACTTTTGTAAAACACTTGGAGGAGGTCTCTTTATATTTTGAGGAGACATGTGAGTCTTTGGACATTGCTCTGCATTCATCTCCACTATATCTTGGAGTGTCTTTTTTAGCAGTGTCGCATAGTTTACTACCTTTGGAGGAGGTTACTTTCAGCATCGACATGGAGACACTTGAGCAACTTTCAGATATTCCTTTCATCATGAGTATTTTTGCTTCATCTTCCCTTCATGGTTGGGGAGATTTTTTGGATACACCTTTGGTTTAGTTTCTTCCTAAGGGGAGGAACATGGTTCGATGTTCATGGAGCAGTTTCTTCATTCATATTCAAGCTTCTATCATTGGTGTAGATTCCACATTGAGGGGGGGCTTCCTCATCTCTCTTCTTCTTCTTCTTCTTCTTCTTCTTCTTCTCTCATATGGGGGGGAATTTTTCCTCACATGGGATTTTGTCCTTCACATACTTCTATGAGAGTTCTTTGTATCTAGTTTTCATCTCTCTTTTGGGGGAGGTTTTTTTCCCATTTGTTTTTTCTCTCTTTCCCCACTTTGTGAGTGATTTCATTGCATTGGTTTGCATGCATTTCCATTTGTACATGGTACCTAACATTTCCTAGTAGCCAAGACCCATCTTGCATTGCTTAGTTGCATTGTAGACTTTATTGCATTCCCCTAAGTTGCACTTAAGGGGGCATGTTGGTGTAAATAATTATTCATTATGGATATTATTACACCTTATTTAAGTTTAGTTAGGGTAATGCATCTCATAGTAGTCTGGGTATGAGACACTTGGATTTTTGTGCCAAATAGGGATATAGCTTGTAGGAGAAATTCCACCTTTTATGGTCTTATCTTGTTGTTACACTCCACATTCGGTGGGTCCTCCACCTCTTATGGAATATTATATGATTTCTCCTACCTACCCCTAGTATTTGCTACCTACCCTTGTTTTTTATTGAGCCACATATCATGTTTGTGTGTTCACATATCCATAATGCCTTGCCTATATAAGCAGCCACATCTACATTGTATGCAATTGAATGATTGATGATCTAGTTGATCAGTATTTTTATCTTGATAGAATATAGTTTATTCCTATCATATATTTTGTTCTCTCTTATTTGTGCTTTCCATTGCCTCTTGATCTTGGCAAAATCTCATAGTGATGTCTATAATGATGAAAGTGAGTTAGTTGAGGAACACAATTAAGATGAAAACCAAGAAAATCTCTTCATGGATCAAGAGTTCCTTAATAAGGAGAAAAGTGGTACTCAATCTAAAAATATAATGATAGTGAGGTAGAGGATGTAGATATTATGGTTGACCTTAAAGGAGAGTTGGTTTGTGATCTTGAAGAGCTAGATAAGGTAAGAAAAGAATTCAATAAATATAATAGATCTATGATAAAAGAACATGATCTGCTGAACAGAAATATTGAAGAATCAAAAGTGAATATTGATAACTTAACTACATAAATGGAAGAAGCAAAAAAAAAAAATCAAATTTGGAAGCTAGAGAGAAGGAGTGCCAAAAACTAGAATGGGAAATTGTGAAACTTAGGGAAGAGATTGAAAAATGCAGGATCTCAAAGTGATAATTAAATATGAGAGTAGCACAAATGTATTGGATGCAATGTTGAACAAGAAAAAGCATTCCAAGGACACTGGAGTTATTCACTATGATGTTGGTCAATATCCACAAAACCTAGGGTTTCTATTACCTTGTGTTCTAGTTTAATGTTACCATTTGCATAACAAATCACATTCCTATACATGTTCTTGATCTCATCATCACCTAATTCCTCTATATGACAATGTATGTATATTCTAGGGTCTTCAACATATACTACTCCCTTAGCAATTTGAGAAAATGCACCTATGCTATCATCTTTCTTAGCAATTTTGGGAATAAGCTTGAATACGGGTCTAGAGGGCTTGATTATTTCAATCATAGTAGGGTTTGCAATAAATTTAGGGGTGGATGAAGAAGCCATAGTTATAAATGCCTCAATCTACCTTAAGGATGAATGCTTGAATAAACTGCTTCACTTTTTTGCTAAGGATGCCTTTCATGCTCTCAAAGATTTGAATGCTCAGTGAATGAAAAAGGAGCCAAAACACTCGCTTTATAATGTTATTTTCTCCAACTACCACATTTAATGCTTGTCGGTTAAGTCACAACTTAACTCATCTGCCAGTATAGAAGTAATTCAACTTCTCACCATCAACCGAGGGTATAATAGAATGTTTTCCAATTTGCTACTAAACCCCCAAAGGATTTTCCTTTAGTTAGATGAAGAGTCTCCTACCGGTGGAGGAGTATTTCCTTCAGCATTCTAATCTAACTTTCTGATCCATTGTTTTGAGAATTCTTGCTTTACCTCTTCAAGTTTTTCTTTACCTTTCAATCTAGGACCTTTGTTATTTGCTGATGAAGTCTTGCTTCTACAAAATTTTGCAATATGTCCAATCTTGTTACAAGAATAACAAGTTACATTTTTTTTATGAATATCTTTCCCATATCCTATGTCGGTTTGTGTTCTACATTGATTAGATAAGTGTCCAAATCTTCCACAAACATTACATCTTACATTCATTTTGCAATTTTCTAAATTATGACCAACTTTGTTGCACTTAGAATATTGACCAGTGGGTGTATTAGTGTTCAAATAATTTCTAGATCTACATTGATTTTCTCTATGACCATACTTGTTATAATTAAAGCATTTCCCATTGAATTTGTAAGCATTAGGTTGTCTTACCGGTTTACTATGATCATGATTATTTGCAGTACCAAAGCTTTCACCAACTTCAAAGCCAAGGTTATTTGTATCTCCATTGGGTTTCTGGTTTTTCAGCATGTCATCAAGTCCTTCTAAACTTTTCTTGAATTTCTCCTTGTAATGATTTGTAGCAGCTAGTTCACTTTCCAAGATTCCTTTCTATCTCATGAGTTCATTTGTTTCATTTTTTGTATGCAACAAATTTGTCTTCAACATATCATTTTCATGACTAAGTGTTGTGTTTTCATTTCCAGCATCATTCAATCTTCTAACCAAGTCATCTTCATTCTTCTTCCTATCTTAAATTTCTTTACAAACTCTCATAGTCATATCTTGCATCTCATTTTTCATTGTACTGTTTTCTTGTCTTAGTTTGTTCACCAGATCATTAAGAGTTTTCTTTTCATCATTTTCATTTTGCATCTTTTCACAAAATTCTCTTCTCTTATTCCTTGCAATAGTAAGATTTTCTTGAAGTCCTTGAATGATATTCTATGTACCCTTCAGATCATCTTCAAGTTTGATATTTTTCACCTTTTCTACATCATAGTTTGAAAGAGTTGTTTCCAATTGCTTCCTTAGGTTTTCCATCTCTATCGGTGTCAAGATCTTCCTCAAGCTATTTGGCTTTTGAAAATAGAGGACCAGGCTTTGATACCAATTGTTAGCATTCCCAAAGATACTGAGAGGGGGGGTGAATCAGTATCAGACTGGTATAATAATTTACTTGAATTATAACATGAAAAGCATATCAAAACTATGTACTGGTAAACCAAAAATAATGCAGCAATGAAGAATAATAGCCACAACATAAGAGACACAACATAACACAATATTTTTAATGAGGAAACTAGGTGTGGGAAAACCCTCGGTGGGATTTGAGACCCACAATATTCGCTTACTAGCCAATAAGAGAATATTACTGCTTACAATAGGGGCCTGCACATGCAGAAAAGCCAAGTGTCTAGAGCTTACTACTTAGTTACAAAAGAAGTCACACTGACTTACAAAAATGGATTATACAAATCTAATATCTTGTACTACTTCAGATCGACATCTACTATGCTAGATTCAGTACCAGTTTAAGCTCTGCAATATACATAAACCTTTATTCCAATAATTTGCACATTATGTCTACTATTATATTTTCATACTTCACCATCTAAATGATTTATAATGATCGCATACTTATATTATTCATATTACAATCCGTCGAGTCATCTTACAAAAGATTTTACAATTAATTACAAAATATAAATACACAAAATTCCTATTGGCCAGGATGCCGGTAATCTTCCTTTTTGGTGCTGGTGTTTTGTATGCTGACGTAGAGTTGTTGGTAACAGTACCTGTCGGTATCACATGATTGAAAGGTTGCCATCAATCACAATACCTTCAATCACCTACAATTTCTCATTGGAGTGTGCATTTGCCAACAAACCTTACCCACAATTAAATGATACTACTGCAAATAGTATGTGTGTACAAATGGGGTTTACACATGTAGAAAGGCTAGCTGCCTAGAGCTCACTGCTCAAACATAAGATGGGAGTCTCATTGACTACAGTTGGATAAATAAATCCAATGATAATGTATTGCTCAAAGTAGTATCTCCAATGTTGGATTCAATACCGGTTAAGCTTAGATTATATCCTTCAAACCTTCCTTGAATCTCAAATGATGTTTGCGTGTGTAGCTCTTCTTATATTCACATATACCAAATATCACAACCTTACCATGCCATATTGCATACCATTACATAATCTCACAAATGAGATCTTACATATATACCAAAACCTAAGACCAAATGTGTAGGTTGGCTCACTAAGAATATTACAATAAAATCAATTACAACAAGTCAAGATGCGATGCATCATGTCGACTCAATGTAATTACAACAATAACCAATTGATTAAATCATCTCCATAACATGTCATGCTGATCTAGAATAGATAATACATGTTGGTCCATAACCTAGACCAATTTGCTGGTAACAACAAATATGTCAAGCCAATTAGACCAATAATCAAATCATCAAAATAAAGTATCCAAACCATGTCTTCAACATAACCAAGTGATATATAGATGATAACAGATCATGCTCAATGTCAGTGACCCAAATACAAGTAACTGTGCATAAGTCATTGAACTTGCTGGTGAACATAACCAAAGATCTCCAGAAGGATAGGTGTTGATAAGTGTTGACATCAATGACAAAACCAATGAAAAATATCCATAATACCAACAATCTCCCCCTTTGGCATTGATGGTAACACAAGATGGAAAAACCATCTAAGTGCCAAAGCCGAAATGTCAAAAACTAGAAACCAACAATCTCCAGAATAGATCAATACCAGATATCAAAATACAAATGTAGAGAGTAAAAATATCTCCCCCGATGAATAATCTCTCCCCAAAGGATAATGTGTTTTTCCATAGATATATCCCCTCCTTTGACATAAAATGACAAAGAAATATAAATACCAAATACAACCAGTTCATAGAACTAATTACAAATACCAACTACTCCCCCTGAGAAGTAGCTCTCCTCCATCAAAGCTGGAAAAAAATCTCTCTGCAAATTCTGTCATATTGATGCGAAGCATCAACTGCCTAAGTCTCTATCGGTGAGGCTATAACCCCAACATTCTCTCCATGATATTCAAAAGTTTCCTTAGGCAAAGGCTTAGTAAGGATATCTACAATCTACTCTTTAATATTCACATAAACCAATCTTACTTCTTTTGCTTCAACATTTTCTTTCAGAAAATTGAATTTGATAGAAACATATTTAGTTTTAGAGTGAAATACCAGATTCTTAGATATATCAATTGCTGCCATATTATCATAGCAAATGATTATAGGTTCTTTGTATTTTACCTTTATGTCCTTCAACATTTGCTTAATCCATAATACTTGAGTACAATTAGTTACTGCTGCAACATATTATGATTCTCCTGTTGATAATAATGTACAACTCTATTTCTTGCTCAACCATGAAATCAATCTGCTACTAAGAAATAATGCCCCACCGATGGTGCTCTTTCTGTCATCTACATCTCCTACCCAATTAGCATTGGTGTATGTACATAAGTGAAAATTTTCATCTTTAGGATACCATAAACCAAGATTTGTTATGCCTTGTAAATACCAAAAAATCCTTTTCACTGCTGATTCATGATTTCCTCTAGGATTACCTTGAAATATTGAAATAATATGCACTGCATTCATTATATCAGGTCTTTTTTATGTCAAATACAATAAACCGCCAATCATAGATTTGTATCTTGTCGGATTAACAGGAGCTGAATCATCCTTCAATGATAGTATATCAGTTGTAGTCATAAGAGTACTCACTGGTTTAGAGTTTTCCATACCAAATTTCTTCAGTAATTCCTTCAAGTAATTTGAGTGACATAAGAATACACCTTTACCAGTCTGTGAAATATGCAATCTTAAAAGAATTTTTCTCTCCCCAATCATAGACATTTCAAATTCTTCCTGCATCTTGTTAGAAAAGTCTTTACACAATCCATCTTCTCATCCAAAAATGATGTCATCAACAAAAACTTCAATAACCAAAATGTCTTCATTAGTCACTTTGAGATATAATTTGTTGTTAGCATTACCTTTAGCATAACCAAGCTTCAAAAGATATTTTTCCAATCTAGCATACCAAGCTCTAGGAGCTTGCTTCAATCCATATAAAGCTTTCCTTAATCTGCAAACCATATCTTTGTCATTTGTCAAAGAAAATTCATCAAGTTGTTTAATGTAAACTTCCTCTTCAAGATCACCATTCAGAAATGCACATTTAACATCTATTTGATATACTTTATAGTTCTCGTGTGCTGCAAATGCAAACAATAATCTGACAGCCTCAATTCTAGCTACCGATGCAAAGATTTCATTGTAATCAATTCCCTCTTTCTGTGAATATCCCTTACACACTAATCCTGCTTTGTTTTTTATTACTTTACCATCTTCATTAAGTTTTTTTTTGAATACCCATTTATTTCAAGTTACATTTTTATTTTTAGATCAAGGAACCAATGTCAATGTATTGTTCTTTTCAATTTGTTCCACTTCATCTTCCATAGCTTTAATCCAATGTTTATCTTCGCATGCCTCAAAGACAGATGCTGGTTCAATTTGAGAAATTAAACATACCTCTTCATTTTCTAGTCTCCCTATTGTCATAACTCCTTGATACTTTTTCCCAATTATCTAACTTTTAGAGTGATTCAATCTTACATACCTCGGTGTGTTCACTTGTTGTTCTTCAGTCATTGTGGAATTCTTAGATGATGTCAGTGTTACTGGATCAACATTCTGTATCAGTGTACTCTGTATAGGTTCATTTGTGATAATCTCAACTATCGGTTTAGAATCTATAGACCTTGAGTCTCTTCTAAAGTGTTCATCTATCTTCACATTTGTAGTCTCAATGATTTTCTACAATATTTTATTAAAACATCGATATGCTTTTCTCTTAGATGAATAACCAAGAAATATTCCTTCATCACTTCTAGGATTGAATTTACCAATGTACTCATCTCTCCTAATGTAACATTTTCTTCCAAATATTCTAAAGTACTTAAGAGTAGAAATATTACCAAACCATAATTCATAGGGTGTCTTAATGGTTTCACCTTTGATGTGAACTCTATTGAAAGTGTAAACCGTTGTATTCACTGCTTCTCTCCAATACACATAAGGTAGATTTTCTTCTAATATCATGCTTCTAGCTACATCTAGAATAGTTCTATTTTTCCTTTCCACAACTCCATTGTATTCTTGAAAAGATAATAATTTACCTTTATCTCCAGTCATATGATGTGAACATTTGGAATCTATAATCCATTCATCTTTTCTTTAATTTTTGTGGCCAGAGCCTTCTCTACCAGTGGATTTGTAGGTGTTGGTTGATCTTTTGTTATTGGAACAAAATCTCATCCATTGTCTATTGGTTCTTCATCAGAATCATCAGTAACTCCTTCATTAGCATAATAACATGATTTGTCTCTATTGTTCTTAAATTTGTATCTCTGATATTCAGGGTTAGTCTTATATGTTCTTTTGGCTTCTTCTCTCAATCTTGCATGTCCATCAGGACATCTAGATGCCATATGACCAATTTTATTGTAGTTAAAACATTTAAAGGGTGCTTTACTTTCATACTTACTTCTAATAGGACCTTTAGGCATTTTTCTTGCAAATGGTGCTTTAAGCTCTTCCATTTCTTCATTTTCCTTTCTCATATCTTCAAGTTCCCTTGCATAGAGTGCTTTCCAATCAAATTTATCAGATGATGATGAAGATGTTGTAGATGATGATTCTTTGAAGGCTAAATCTATCTTAATTGTAGCAACATGACTAAATTCCTCAAGCTCAAATTTTGAAAGTTTTCAAACAATGGTATCTCTAGATATTGATGTATTAGGCATAGTTCTTAACTCATTAATAGAAGTTACTTTCATTTTGTATGCTGGTGGCAGTTCTCTTAAAACTTTAGAAATAATTTCATCTTCAGTTAAGGAACCTCCACAATATTATATTCCCAAAACAATTTCATTAACCCTTTCCATAAAAGCAAAAAAAAAATCATCTTTTTTCCATTTTCAAATTTTCATACCTGAGACAAAATTATTTCAGTTTTACAATTTTGATAGTAGAATCTCCTTCATTCAATGTTTCTAATTTATCTCATATAGCTTTAGCAGTAGATCGGTCTCATAATCCCATGATTTTCTAATCTGATAAGGCACTCAAAAGTGCTTCTCTTGCTTTGCAATCATTCTCTTAATCCTTAGCCAATGTAGGTGGATTAGGTTGACTCTGTGTAGGACCAACATAGCCATTATGTGTAACATCCCATATGTCTTTTCCAATGCAATTCAGATGTGTCTCCATCCCGATCTTCCATATACCATAGTTAGTTCCATCAAGTTTCAGACTGTCCTTCCTGAAATAGTTAGTTACCATAGAATCTCCTCAAGCTATTAAACTTCTGCAAAAAAGAGGAATTAGCTTTGATACCAATTGTTAGGACCCAGAGGAAACTCAGAGGGGGGGGGGGGGGGTTGAATTAGTTGTCTAATAATTGCAACTCAATTATAAATTAATCAAACTTGATACTTAATACTAGTAAATAGATTGTCAGTTAATATTAATACCGATGAATCTTAAAACATGAAACAGAAAGAGAAACAACATCCACAACACAGAACACATAGATTTATATGTGAAAACCCTGTAAGGGGAAAAACCATGGTGGGAAACCTTATCCATAATTAAATGATACTACTACAGATAGTATGTGTGTACAAATGGGGTCTGCACATGCAGAAAGGCCAGCTGCCTAGAGCTCACTGCTCAAACACAAGACAGGAGTCTCACTGACTACAATTGGATGAATAAATCCAATGATAATGTACTGCTCAAAGTAGCATCTCCAATGCTGGATTCAGTACCAGTTAAGCTCTGATTATCTCCTTCAAACCTTCCTTGAATCTCAAATGATGTTTGCATGTGTAGCTCTGCTTATATTCTCATATACCAGATATCACAACCTTACCATACCATTACATAATCTCACAAATGAGATCATACATGTATATACCAAAACCTAAGACCAAATGTGTAGGTTGACTCACTAAGAATATTAGAATAAAATCAATTACAACAAGTCAAGATGTGATGCATCATGTCCTCTTTATGTAATTACAACAATAACCAATTGATTAAATCATCTCCTTAACATGTCATGTTGATTTGGAATAGATAACGCATGTCGATTCATAACCTAGACCAGTTTGTCGGTAACAAAAAATATGTTAAGGTGCATAGACCAATAGTAAAATCATCCAAACAAAGTGTCCAAACCATTTCTTGCACATAACCAAGTGATCTCCAGATAATAATAGATCACCCTTAGTGTCAGTGAACAATGTAACATGTCGATGAACCAAATACCGATGACTATGCATAAGTCACTGAACTTGTCGGTGAACATAACCAAAGATCTCCAGAAGGATAGGTGTTGATAATTATTGACATCAATGAAAAAACCAATGCAACATATCCATAATACCAACACAAAATATGTTGGAAGATATACACATTGTAAAGCACTAATCAGAATAACAAACCATCAACCAGATCATGAAACATGACCAACCAAACGTCTGGTTCACTGAAACCAATCAAAAATGATATAAGACAACTAGAAATACTTCAACACATGATCATCAACACAAGAAACCAGTCTGCAATCACCAGATAACCAAAATCACAAGAATATGTTGACGTCAATGACAACTATTAGTATTTTGCAAAAAATGATTGCCGTAATGATATGTTGTCATTGATGTCAATTGAACTGGTAAATGGTATCAATGATATTGCTGATATTGTTGTTATTATTTCTATTGTCTTGTAACTGATAGGATGAGCTTTGTGGAAGATATTGCAAACCGTTGTATAAGGTTAAACCCTTTCTATGTTATGTAACCGGTAAATCCTACCAGGTGTTTTTGTTAAACCCTAACCGATCAAGTTTTTGGTTTAAGATTTGATGTTCAGCGATAATGATGGTGACATGTATGGTCATTTTATGAAGATGAGTTCAAGTTATTTTGGCATGTTTGATTGTCTAGGGAATGAGGAAAGTGGATTGCATCTAATGTAAAGTGTGTGATGAGTTAAAAGTCCAATGAAGTGGTGATCAAGGAGCAGTTATGGTTTTCTTGATTGATGTGAAGAAATTGTTATGAAATCTAATAGTCATGCTTGTATTGACTTGTTTTTAATACTGATGATGAGAGATTTAGGTTTTTTGTTGTCTTACTGACCTCATTCATTTGTATTTAAGGTCGATGAAGTTGTTCTATTTCGGTGTTTGCAAAGTTGGCAGAAATTAGTTGAGTGTGTGGTTGCCTAACCAGAGAATGAATCCGCAGTTTGTGTAAAGGTAGATTGAAGCTTAAAAGGATCTGATCAAGAAAATGTAGTGTTATTCAGACAGATCAAGAAAAACCTATTGTTTTCTAACAATCATAGTAGAATTGAAATCCCTTAACCGAGTAAGCTCTAACAAGCTTGGTTACTTCTTAAATCCTCTAACAAGGTGATCCATTAGCTTGGATTCTCAAATCCTCTACTAAGGTTGCTCCTAACAGGGTATTTTGCTTTTCATTAAGGCATTTTGTAAATCCCTTAACCGGGTGATTCCTAACAGGATCAGTTCTTAACAAGATGTATTGTAAAAGCTTTAAGAGGCTTGGCTCCTAAGAGGGCAAACTTTAGAAGAGTTTAGATAGCTATGTTGTGAGTCTCATCTCACCGTGATTTTTACCCATTTGGGTTTTCCACGTATAGATATTTGTTTCATGTGGTCAATTCTTTTGTGGTTATCATTTTATTTGTCGATTTGATTAAGTACTTAACTATTCTGACAAGACATGATAATTGGAAGCATTGAGAGATTGGATATGTTGACATACGATTAAGCATTTGGATGTCTACAAGGTTGAAGTTGTTTATTGTTAAGTTTATATAAGAGTTAACCAGTAATCTTATGAGTATTGATCTTGACAGATTTATTGTACTGATAAGTTTACTTTGAGTTTAAGTTTGGGAGTTTCTATCAGTTTTTTAGTTTACTGATTCACCCCCTCCCCCCTCTCAGTAATCTACCAAATACTTATTCTTTCATCATACCATCAATTAGTATTAGAGTGTGTCAGGTCCTCTTAAATCTAAAAGCCTAATAGCTTGAGGAAAAGATCCTATAGATCATGATGAAGAAGGAAGGTCTGAAGTTCAACAGAGAGAACTATAGAATTTGGAGTGACAGATTCAAGATTTACATCAAAAGTCTTTTTAGTCAGTATTGGGATCATGTAGAAACTAAGTATATTGTACCTACTAGAACTCTGACTAATGATCAGAAGAAAGAACAACAATAAAATTTTCAAGCATTGGAGGCTATTATAAGTTCCATGTCTGATGCTAAATATTTAGATGTTCATGGTCTTGAAACTGCATATGAAGTATGGAAAAAACTTCAAGAGATTTATAGAGGTGATGAGCATGTTAAGATTGCTAAAGAGGGAATTTTAAGAGGAAAGTTTGATGACATGATAATGACTGAAGGTGATAATATCCAGCAATACGGTCAAAGGATAAAAGAGATAGTCCATGAAATAAAGAGTGCAGGAGGGAAAGTGGAAGATGCCACAATGATCAGTAAAGTATTGATAAACCTACTACTGGTCTATGGTATTCTAGTTGCAGCTATTCACGAGCTGAAATCCATTGACAAAACAAAGATAAATCTTGACTCTATCATTGGCAAACTTACTACTTTTGAGTTAAATGGCTATGATGGTAGTGTAAAGAAACCACAATCTACATTCAGAGCTTCTGTCTATAATCCATCTATCAGAAAAAGTAGAGATGTCAGCCATAGCTAGGAATCCAGATCTAGCCGAGATCCTAATGATGTAGATAGTTCAATAGAACTTGAAGCATAGTTGGCAAAATGACTCCCTAGAGGTACTGGCAAATACAAAGGTAAGCTACCTTTAAAGTTTTTTGCATGCAACAAGATTGGTCATATAGAAACCAATTGTCCTAATAGTGAAAATGAGTACAAGAGAGACAAATTAAAGAAGTATAAGGGTAAAGGCAAGAGATATTGTCTTATAGCTATTGACAATGGTATCACAGATGATAAATCTAATGATGATGCTAGTGAAGACGTTTTCTTTGTAGCTATTAAGGAAGAGATATCAGACCAGAAGGATCTAGTATCCAGGATGGATAATTCTGATGATTGGATCATTGATAGTGGTTGTTCACATTATATGACCAATGATCGGAGCAAATTTATTTCATTGAAGGAATTTGATGGTGGTGTTGTCATATTTGGCAATGACTCACCTTGTATGGTTAAAGGTAAGGGATTTATTTCTCTCAATGAGATGAGAAGTGTTGATGATGTCTATTGGGTTGAAGTTCTAAAGAACAATCTTCTGAGTGTGGCACAACTTAATGAAAAAGGATACCCACTGGAGTTTAAAAATGGTATATGCAAAATCTTAAATAGTAAAGGTGAATTGATTGCAACCGAGAAACAAACTAAAGGTAATCTATTTCATCTTAATCCTAAAGTTAGCAATTGTTTGATTGCAAAGATATATGATAGTTGGCTTTGGAATAGGATATTATGTCATATAAACCTTGACAACATTGTTAAAGTGAGAAATTCCAAGACAGTAAGTGGTGTAACTTAGCTAGACAAAGTAGTTAATTCTCTTTGTAAAGAATATCAGTTAGGGAAGATGACTTCTTCTATTTTCAATAGAAAGTCCATCTCAATGGAGCACTTGTTAGATTTGGTTCATACATATCTATGTGGACCAATAAGAACAAGAAGTATTTAAGGTGATCGATATTTCATGATCTTTGCTAATGATTGTGCAAGGATGATGTGGGTCACATTCTTGAAGGATAAGAATGAAGCTTTTGGTAAATTCAAGGAATTCAGGGCCTTAGCTAAGAAAGAGAGTCATAAAAATATTAAATGTCTAAGAATAGATCAAGGCAATGAATTTACTTATGAAGAGTTCACTAAGTATTGTGATGAGAATGGTATCAAGCGATAAATTTCTGCACAATGGACACTAGAACAGAATGGTATAGAAGACAGGAACAACTTGGAAGTGGTCGAAGCTGCTAGGAGAATATTGATACAAGGAGGTGTAACAAAAAAATTTTGGAGAGAAGCTATCAGTATAATTGTCTAGACAATGAACTAAGTTCTGGTGAAAAGAGGTAAGGACAAGGCTCTTTATGAATATTGGTATGAAAGATTACTTGATGTTAGCTATTTTAAGATTTTTGGTAGTAAATGTTTTATTAAAAGAGGTGATTGCATTAGCAAGTTTGAAGCTAAGAGTGATGAAGGCATATTTCTTGGCTATTCGACCTAGAGTAAGGCCTACAAACGCTTGAACAACTAGACATAGATAATTATTGAGAGTATTGATGTTGGAATAGATGAATGTCCTAAAGTTTCAGAAGGAACTAGTTCAGAGAAAAAGGATGAAGATCCTTGAATTTTGCTTTCGGAACCTAAAATAGTTAAATTTGAAACCGGTAAAGCAATTTCTGATGCACTTGTTCAACCAGAACAAATAAATTTAGATGAAGAATATGATGAAGAAGTTGAACCTGAGGAGAATGATCATGCCATTCCTAGATATGTGAGACTAAATCACAGTCCTAAGCAGATTATTAGGGATAAGGATGCTGAAGTACTAGCTAGAAGAAGAATAATAGAGAACTCTTGCATAATCTCCAACATTGAACCAATAAGTGCTAAGGAGGCTTTTGGTGATGATCATTGGGTTGAAGCTATGGAGGAGGAATTGGATAAAATTGAGAAGAACAACACATGGACCTTGGTACCTCGACTGGTAAACAAGAATGTCATAGGTACTAAATGGGTGTTACAAAACAAGTTGAATGAGGATGGTGTTGTAGTTCACAATAAGGCTAGACTAGTTTGCAAGGGTTATACACAAGAAGAAGGAGATGATTGTGGCAAAATCTTGCACCAGTAGCAAGACTGGAAGGTGTTAGAACTTTACTTGCATTTGCAGCCCATAAGAAGTTCAAGTTATACTAGATGGATGTTAAGTCTATATTTTTGAATGGGATATTGGAAGAAGAGGTATACATAGAGCAGCCACATGGTTATGTGTTGATTGATGAGAAAGACGTATGCAGATTGCATAAGGGTTTATATGGATTAAAGAAGGCGCCAAGAGCATCGTATGAAAGGCTTCATACACATCTGATAAAGATAGGCTTTGTAAGAACCACTGATGATAGTAACATTTATCTCAAGTCTAAAGGAGATGAAATACTGGTTAGTGAAGTGTTTGTTGATGACATTATATTTGATGGTAATGATGTCATGAGCAATAGTTTTTTAGATGAAATGAAGAATTAATTTGAAATGTCTTTAGTAGGGGAAATAAAAAATTCCATAGGCTTCCAGATACAACAAATGAAGAATGGTATTCATTACTCAATCCAAGTATGTGAAAGAGGTTTTGAAGACTTTTGGCATGAGGGACTATAAACCAATTGGAACCCCAATGGTTACAGCTTGGAATTTTTCAAGGAAGATGGATCTAAGTCTATTGATGAAAAACAATACAGGTCAATGATTGGGAAATTAAACTAAATTTCTCACATCAGACCAGATATTGCCCATGCAGTTGGTATAGTTCCTAAATTCTAGAAGAATCTAAAGGAAGCACATCTGATATCAACCAAGAGAATTTTTAGATATCTGAAAGGTATAGTTGACTATGGGTTACGGTATCCATATGCAGGAAATTTTGATTTGAAGGTGTACATAGATGTTGATTGGGCAGGAAATATTGATGGCCGGAAAAGTACTACCGGTGATGCATTCTTTCTTGGAGGAAGGCTTGTTTCATGGATTAGTAGGAAGCAGAGTTGTGCTTCACAATCTACTACTGAAGCTGAGTATGTTGCAGCTTATATGAATTTCACATAGGCTATTTGGATGAGGACATTTTGGAAGGTTTTAAGATAAAAATCTCACAACCTATAAAGATTTTATGTGACAATACAAGTTCCATAAATATTTCTAAGAATCCTATTTTGCACACTCACACCAAGCACATTGAATTGAAGTATCATTTCTTGAGGGAAAAAGTTCAAAGCAAAGATGTTATCATAGAACATGTTTCTACCAAGGAGCAGCTTGCAGATATTTTTACCAAACCTCTACATATGACTACATTTGAGTGTCTTAGAAGACAACTAGGGGTTAGACCCCTTCATGAGGTCAATTGAGCATGATGCTAATTGCATCAGTCCCTGAATTACTTCTAGAATTTTGCATGGATTGATGTACAAGTGGATTTATTCCATAGGGGGAGCATCAAGTTGTAGTATGTTGATGCACAACAAAAATTTGCAATTACATGTTTTGCTTTCAATTTGGCATTAATTTCAAAGGGGGAGAAGAATTATATGATTAGGAGAAGAATTATATGATTGATAAGGTGAAACAACGAGAAGCTTATGACAGACAAAGCATAGTGAATACTTGGTATGTAGACCAGGATTTCTATTTGCTAATAACAAAAACAATCAGAGGCATTGATATTTGTATTGCCATAAATGCCAAAGGGGGAAATTGTTGTCATTTTACAAAAATATTGCCTTAAAGATGTGTAGTTATTGATGTCAATTGAACCAGTAAATGGTATTAATAATATTGTTGATACTGTTGTTATTATTGCTATTGTTTTGTAACCGATAGGATGGACTTTGTGGAAGATAATGTAAACTGGTGTATAAGGTTAAACCCTTTCTATGTTATGTAACCGGTAAACCCTACCATTTGTTTTTGTTAAACTGTAACCGATCAAGTTTGTTGGTTTAAGATCTGATGTTTAGTGGTAATGATGGTGACATGTGTGGTCATTGTATGAAGATGAGTTTGAGTTATTTTGGCATGTTTGATTGTCTATGGAATGAGCAAAGTGGATTGCATCTAATGCAAAGCACTGATGAGTTACAAGTCCCATGAAGCAGTGATCAAGGAGCGGTTGAGGTTTTCTTAATTGATGTGAAGAGATTACTATGAAATCTAATGGTCATTCTTGTACCGACTTGTTTGCAATCTCAATGATGAGAGATTTATGTTTTTTTGTGTGTTACCGACCTAATTGATTTGTATTTAAGGTCAATGAAGTTGTTCTATTTCGATGTTAGCAAAGTTGACAGAAATCAGTTGAGCGTGTAGCTGCCTAACCAGAAAATGAATCTGTAGTTTGTGTAAAGGCAGATTAAAGCTTAAAAAGGATCTAATCAAGCAAATGTAGTTATATTCAGACAGATCAAGAAAAACCTGTTGTTTTCTAACAATCACAACAAAATTGAAATCCCTTAATCGGGTAAGCTCTAACAAGCTTGGTTACTTCTTAAATCCTCTAGCAAGGTGATCAATTAGCTTGGATTCTCAAATCCTTTACTGAGGTTACTCCTAACAGGGTATTTTTCTTTTCATCAGCGCATTTTGGAAATCCCTTAACCAGGTGATTCCTAACAGAATCAGTTCTTAATAGGACTTATTGTAAAAGCTTTAACAGACTCAGCTCCTAACAGGGAGAACTTATGAAGCATTTAGATATCTATCTTGTGAGTCTCATCTCATCATGGTTTTTACCTATTTGGGTTTTCCACATATAAATATTTGTGTCATGTGGTGAATGCTTTTGTGGTTATGATCTTATTTGTTGATTTGATTAACTACTTAACTATTCTGATAAGACATAATAATTGGAAGCATTGAGAGATTGAATATGTTGACATATGATTAAGAATTTGGATGTTTACAAGGTTTAAGTTGTTCACCGTTATGTTGCTATAACAATTAATCGGTAATCTTATGATTATTGATCTTGGCAAGAGTTATTTTATTGATAAGTTTACTTTGATTTTGAGTTTTGGGAGTTTGTATCAGTTTTTGAGTTTACTGATTCACCCCCCTCTCAATAATCTACAAGATAATTATTGTTTCATCATACAATCAACAATGACATTTCCTAGTAGCAACAATATACAACAAAAGGCTTGTCCCCTAACTATATGCCAGTAATTTAGGGTGAAACATACAACAAAATAACATAATAGCCACATCACAAAGGCTAATAACTAGAATAAAAATTGTCAGATGTATTATTATGAGGTATTTGTTACTACTAAGAGGGGGGGGTGAATCAGTAGTTATATACATATGTAAATACTCCAAAAAATAGTATCGATAACTATTCAAACAATCACTTAAATTGATTTACCAAACTATATACTCAAGTGTTCATAAAAATGCATACAAAGTACAAATATCAAATACATGACAATAAAGCATCCACCACATGAACACATAGATTTTTCATTTGGAAACCCAAATGGGTAAAACTACGGTGGGAATTAGCACCCATAAAATGTTTTCACTCTTTCAGAATGTGGTTGGTTAAAGGCTTGTCCCTACTAGGAGCTTTACAATATGCCTGGTTAAGAGAATACCTTGATAGGAGTCACCCGGTGAAGGGATTTACAATATCAGCTCTGTTACGAGATCTGCCCTATTATGAGTAACCTTTCTAGAGGATTTTACACTCAAACTAATGAGCCACCCAGTGATGGGATTTAAAAGTAAGACCTATTAGGATCTACTCAGTTAAGGGATTTATGACTACTCTAACTATTAGGGAACAATAGGGTAAATGATTTGATCACAAAACTTCCTTTCTTTCTAGTACAGATCCTTTTTAGCTCAACTCTTCTTCTCACATGTAGACTCTTCAATTTGGTTCGACACCTTCTTCTTCTCAAATGAATGACAAACTTTCTCTTCAAAAACTAGACCTAAATAACCTTATCAACTAGGTCAGTTACATAACCCTAACCTAATTCAAAATACATTGAATTTAAATCAAGCATGAAAAAAAAATCTCCCAAAATACATTACAAATCATTACAACAAATTTTGAGAATTTTCGTCATTGAATGATCACTGCACATAGATCTGATAAGAAATCAAACTCTTGTCACATTCTGCTAAGAACTTTGTTGTTTCCCAAGACATTATATCCTTGTACATGATCAATCACCATCTTATCATTACACATGGATTCTGACATGTCATCACTAAGTTATGAACATGATAAAATCCACTACCAGACCATAAATCATTACTAGTCAAAGATCTATCACCGGTATACATTCTTCTTCACAAAGTTTAGGACAACCAATCATAACTCACTCAATATTCCAAATCTTCTAATGTGGTTCCAATCACAGACTCATACCAATATCACAAACATATGCTCCAAACCATAACACCTAACTCCTTACCAATCATCCATATTGATCACTTGATCATCAAATTATTCTTGTTTACTAGTTTAGCAATTTTGTTGTCAAACACAATCCATTACTAGTTAGACTATACTGGTAGGCCTAGATGACTTAGATGACTAAGGAAACATGGTTGCCATGAATTAAAACACAAATAAATTCATCAAACAACTTATCAGATCATCAAGTCAACATACAACCTTTAGACAACATCAATTATATACTTGATCACTAGTCATCTTCTCATCTCATCATCATCTCCATCAATTATGCCAACATGCCAATAATCTCCCCCTTTGGCATTGATGGAAACACCAAAATCTCATCATGTAAAAACTGTAACTCAACAGAACTATTATGACTGTTGTACTGATCTAATGTATTGTTCTTCTCCTCCTTTATCTTACGTCTTCCTCTTTGCATCACTTCTCCCCCTTTGACAACAATGCCAAAGGTGCAAAGTGTCAAATTAATCAACAATGCCAAAGGTGCAAAGTGTCAAATTAATCTTTTGTTGGTATGTTTTCATCTCTTTTGTTGTACTTATATTCATCATCTTTGTTTCTACTATTTGTCTTCATATATGTTGCTCACCCTGAGGAGTAGCCCACTTGTCATCAATCCATTGTGAAAGATCTTTAATTAGCCCACTGGATTGATGCTTCAAAAGCATCTTAGTTAACCTTAGGCTAGGGAATAACCCCTAACTTAACTCTAAGATATTCAAAGGTATCCTTAGGAAACAACTTAGTGAAAATATCTGCTAACTTCTCCTTACTTGACACATGTTCCATCCGAACTTGTTTTTCCTACACCCTTTCTCTTAGAAAATGATACTTCAGTTCAATGTTTTTTTTTCTAACGTACAACACAAGGTTCTATCATGTTCTCCTTTAATCCTTCAAGCACATGTCTCATCCATATTGCTTGTGTACAATTCATGGATGCAACCACATATTTTGCTTTTTTTGTAGACCGAGAAATAAAAGACTTCCTCTTACTAGTCCATGATACCAGTCTTCCACCTAGAAAGAATGCACCATCGATTGTTCTCTTCTAGACATCTATGTTACCTACCCAATCAACATCAGTGAATACCTACAAAGAGAAGTTTCCTTTCTATGGATACCATAATTCATAATCAATACTCCCTCTGAGATATCTAAAAAATTCTCTTCATTTCCACCATGTGAGTCTCCTTAGAAATAATCTGAATTCTAGCCACTTTACCAACTGCATGAGCAATATCCAATCTGCTATGAAAAACATTATGTATTTTACCAATCATAGATCTATACTCAGTTTCAACTTTTGGATTTGAATCATCTTCCTTAGATAATCTACAACATGTAGCCATATGGGTTCTAACTAGTTTATAGTCTTCTATTCCAAAGAACTTCAATACTTCCTTCACATATTTAGACTAACTGATAAGGATACCATCTTTCATCTGTTGAACCTACAAACCAATGAAAATTTTGATCTCATCTACAAAATTTAAACTCATATCATCATCTCCTCCAAATATGATGTCATCTACAAATACTTTTGCAATTAGTAACTTGGCTCCGTTTGCCTTCAAGTAAATGTTTCTATCTTCACTGGTTCTATGAAATCTAATCTTTAATAGTTGTGAATAGATTCTTTCAAACCCTTCCTTTGGAGATTTCTTTAATCCATACAAAGCTTTATGTAGTTTGCACACCATATCCTTGTCTTCAGTCAATGCAAACCCATCTGGTTGTTCAATAAAAACCTCTTCTTCTAGAATTGCATTTAGAAATACAGACTTCACATCCATTTGGTATTGTGAATAGATTCTTTCAAACCCTGCATTTTGAGCTTTCTTTAATCAATACAAAGCTTTATGCAGTTTGCACACCATATCCTTGTCTTCAGTCAATGCAAACCCATTTGATTGTTCAATGTAAACCTTTTCTTATAGAATTCCATTCAGAAATGGAGACTTCACATCCACTTGGCAAACCTTGAATCCTTTGAAAGCTATAAATTCTAGTAGCATTCTAACTCCTTCAAGTCTAGCAACCGGTGCAAAGTTTTCTCCATAATCTTCACCTTCTTCTTGTGCATATCCTTTGTAAACTAGTCTAGCCTTATTTCTAACCACTTCACCATCTTCATTTAGTTTGTTTCTCAACACCCACTTATTCCCAATCACATTTTTATTAGCTGGTCTGCGCACAAGTGACCAAGTGTTTTTCTTCTCTATTTGATCAAAGATCTTCCTCCATATCCTTTATCCATTCATCATCCTTGAGAGATTCTCTTACTATCTTTGGTTCAATTGCAAAAATCAGACAAGCACTTTCTCTAATTTTTTTCTTTATTTTTACTCTAGCATTCTTGTCTCCAGTTATTTGATGTGTTGAGTGATTCAAATTTACATATCTAGGTATAACTAGTTCCGCTATAGAATTTTCTTCTTCTTCTTCAGCTTCTTAATTCTCTTCATCTACCAGTTGAGAAAAATACTACTCATTGTTTTGTTCAAAATCATTCTGCACTTCCGTTTCAATTATCACAATCTTCTATTCATCAAGTGCATCAGACTTGCTGGTATCATAAGGTTTATCAGAATATTCATTAACTTTCACATTAATGCTTTCCACAATCTTCTTGGTTCTTTTGTTAAAACACTTGAATACTTTTGTCTTGGTTGAATAACCAAGGAATGTTCCTTCATCAGTCTTAGGATAAAACTTACCAGTATAATCATCTTTCTTTATGTAGCACCTACTGCCAAACACTTTCAAATAACTGACATTAGGAGTATGACCATACCATAATTTCATGGGGAGTATTATCATTACCTTTCTTGACCAATGCCCAGTTCATTTTATATATTGTAGTGCTAACAACCTCTCTCCAAAATATTTTCGGTACATCTCCTTGTATCAACATTGTTCTTGTTGCCTCAACCATGGTCTAGTTCCTCCTTTCTAAAATCCAATTCTATTGTGGTGTCCTTGGTGCAAATAGGTTTCTCTTGATTCCATTCTCATCACAATATTTCAGAAATTTAGCTAATGTGAAATCTCCACCCTGATCAGATCTCAGGCACTTTAAATTCTTACCAGGTTATTTCTCCACTGAGGTTTTGAATTCCTTGAACTTTCTGAAATCTTTAGACTTATCCTTAAAAAATGTAACCCACATCATTCTTGAATGATCATCAATAAATATCATAAAATACCTATCACCTTGAAAATTCCTGGTCCTCATAGGACCACATAAGGCAATGTGCACCAAATCTAAAATATTCTCAAAAGAAAATGATTTTATCTTAAAAGAAATAGTAGTCATCTTACCCAAGTGACATTCTTTAAAAATCACATTGTCTGGTTTGACTAGTTGTGGCATACCTCTAACCATAATTGACTTGCTAACCTAAAACGCATTATCAAAATTCACATGAAAAAATTGTCTATGCCATTACCAACTATCCTCAACTTTAGAAACCAAACAACTATTAACATTAGCATTCAGATGGAATAAGTTGCCTTTTATCTATTTACCAGTAGCAATCAATTCTCCTTTGCATCCTCAGATCCAACACACTCCATTCTTAAACTCAAGATGATAATCTTTATCATTCAACTGACTAACACTCAACAAGTTATGTTTTAATCCTTCAACCCAATATACATCATCATTAATTTTACCATTTAGAGAAATTGAACATTTACCTTTTACCAAGCATGGTGAATTGTTGCCAAATCTCACTACTCCACCATAAAATTCTTCATGAGAAATGAACTTGTTCTTATCACCGGTCATGTGATGTGAACAACCACTATCAATAACCCACTCACTACTGTCAATATGAGATACTAAAGCCTTCTTATCAAAGAGATCTTCCTTAACAACTACAAAAATAGTTTCCTCATTCTCTTCATCCTCAAAGTCCTCATCAGGAACACCTTCATCAACTGCAACATAGCACTTTTTCTTACATTTTCCTTTATACTTCCTGAAATTTTCCTCTTGATCACTATTAGAACAGTTAGCAGAAATATGTTCTATTTTCTATTGTTGTCTTAAAGGATTGCACCTGTGATGCTAAGTATGAAACCAAGCAATCTTGTGAAACATGAAAACACCTTCAAGCCTATTGGTTGCTTAAGTTGAAGGTGAATCTCTGGGTTTTGGGCCGTCACTTTTAAAAATTAAATTACTGATGTCAAAAATAGTGAGAGATAATTTGAAAATATTGTAAAATTGCAACTAAACTAGGAGGTGATACACCAAAAATGATTATGATAATAGCCCTATAACTCATAGAAACATGTCAAAACTTCATCTACACAAAGCAAATTACTCTTCAACCACATAAATATTTCCTAGGAAGGCCAAGGAGAATGTAAATTTGGAAGGAAAACCATTTTCACAACCAAATTGATAAAATACCACTTTTACATAACCTAAAACCTGTGATTATACAAAAAGAAGAAGATACGTGCACACAAAAGAGACTGAAATTCAAAGGTTTTAAATTAAAACATAGTAAATTTCTATCAAACCTGTAGATGAACATGCATGATTACCAAGGCAAATATATGAAACTCGAAAAAATCAAAGGAAAACTGCTATAAAAACTAAAATACTAAAGTGTTGGGATACAATTCTTTTTTGCAAAAATGTGTATGCAAAAAAGAAAGAACTAGATGGAAAAAATAAGGAGAATAGAAGAATATATAGAACTAGGCAAGTGCAAGGTAATAAGTCACAAATTCATGAAAGTTTGTGCATTAGAAAATGTGCTCTTAAAAATGTGGGCCAGTTTTAAAAAAATGGGGGCCCGTTTATGCTTTTGACATATTATGCCATGTCATGGTATGACATGACCAGCTATGGACCTATTATGACATGGCATAATAGGTCCATAGTTGGTCATGTCATACCATGACATGGCATAATAGGTCCTATTATTGCATTAAATGACACAATAGTTGATCATGTCATACCATGACATGGCATAATAGGTCTCGTTATGCCTTGAAATGACATAATAGGACTGTTAAATGTTTCTAGGAATTATTTTTTTAGTTATTGGGCCTTTTAACCAATAAACAAAAAAATTTAGCAACTTCTGGCAAGCCACCATTCCAATTCTTTAAATTGAACATATGTACCAAAATTGATCTTCATCCTCATTAGGCAATACAAAAGTTACCACTATTAGTATAACCTTAAAAGTAATTAACATTACTCTTCAAATTTTAGATATCAAAGTTTAGCCTTAGGTTTATGCCATGTCATGGCATAAAGGTCCTATTATGGTCCTATTATGCCATGTCATGGTATAAAAGGACCAATTATGGACACATTATACCATGTCATGGCATAATAGGACACATTATGCCGTGATGGCATAATATGTCCTATTATGCCATGACATTGCATAATAGGTCCATAGTTGGTCCTATTATATTATGTTATGGCATAATAGAACCAATTATGCCATGACAGCATAAAAATTCCTACTTTGCCATAACATGATTTTCTCAAATTGTTGACTTCATCATCTAATTCATCTCCAACACTGAAGTACTAATTCGACATGTTTACTTAGTAAATGACCACTTATAGAGGTTACCATCTAATATATTAGTACTATTCCAACACAAATTACTAATGTAACATGTTTACCAGAACTGTGACTTAATTATTTATTATATAAATTACTTTACTTGATCTTATTTTACATTTTTTACAAGTTCATGTATGGAATATTTTATATTAATTTTAATAGTTGATGCATTTTAAAAGAAATGAATCCATTAAATTGAATATATAATAGATTTATGAAGTTTCATTGAAAGTTTTTATTAAGTTTTGTGCGTAAATTTAATATTTAAAGATTCAATAGTATGTACATGTATATTTTTTGAAGTTCAATATTATATTATATTTCATGTATATCTCATTCAATAATGTAGAAATATTACTATTTAAAATTGCATAATAGTCCACCTATTATGCCATCATGGCATAATTGGTCCATAATAGGACCTATTAAGCCATGACATTACATGATTTTCTCAAATTGCCAACTTCATCATCTAATTCATCTCCAACACTGAAGTACTAATTCAACATGTTTACTTAGTATGATACGACCAATTATGGACCTATTATGCCATGTCATGGCATAATAGGACCTATTATGCCATGATGACATACTAAGTCCTATTATGCCATGACATTGCATAATAGTCCACCTATTATACAATCATGGCATAATAGGTCCATAATATGACCTATTAACCATGACATGACATGATTTTCTCAAATTGCCGACTTCGTCATCTAATTCATCTCCAACACTGAAGTACTAATTCGACATGTTTACTAGAACTGTGACTTAATTATTTATTATATAAATTACTTTATATATGTTGATCTTATTTTACTTTTTTTACAAGTTCATGTATGGAATATTTTCTATTCATTTTAATAGTTGATGCATTTTACAAGAAATGAATGCATTAAATTAAATATAGAATAGATTTATGAAGTTTCATTGAAAGTTTTTATTAAGTTTTGTGCACAAATTTTATATTTAAAGATTCAATAGTATGTACAGGTATATTTTTTTAAGTTCAATATTATGTTATATTTCATGTTTATCTCATTCAATAACATAGAAATCTTACTATTTATAAATGTTATGATTTTTATGCCGATGGTTTAACTTATAAAAAAATCATTGATCTCAACATAACCAAATCTCATTTATGTCCATATTTTACTAACCCAAAAACAAGAGAACTAATGCAACCTAGCTAGAAAACAATTTCAATTAGGTGGTGTGAGCATCCAGAAATGGCTAGACACTTTTGAGATAGATGCTGAATGGTTTTTGATTATCCACCACATTGTAATTATGAGGTCCCTTTATATTTTTTGAAGAAATTATACTATGAATTTGAAATGCACCAAAAACCAAATTCTTTTGATATTAAGTCATGCCAGGGTGTTGGTCGTGGAATGTCACAACATATATTAGGGGCAAAAAGTAAGAATCCCCTACCAGATCCACCTATAGTTCCACTTGTTGCTCCATAGATTCCTGCAGATGTGCAAAATACATCATTCATTTCAACATTAGATGCTTTGAGTTCCCTCATAGGTGACCTGAGTGAGCAAGCTACTCACATGGCATCTGATCCTCAATTGATGCCACATATGTGCATGAGCTATCATCAAATATGTGTAGGTCCTAGTGTTGATATAGGATCTGCTTTAGTTGTAGCTGAACATGATGCAATAGATGATACTATGATGACATCATATATGGATTTTCTTTTCTCTGATGATCATCTTGAGCGGGTATAGACATATATACATGTACATGTCAATCCAATACTTCATTAAATATAGGTATAAATTAAGTGCATATCTTATTTTTTATACAATCTAATACTTACATTAAATAAATTTGGTTTATGTAGATAAGGACTACACCAAATGTTAGAGTCAATGTTGCATCTACTCCTACACAGCTTGGCACACCTTATGGGGTATAGTATCAATTTCTATTTAGACATTGTACTAGATTTTTAAGTTAATATGTTATCATCATATACTATATAAATTTTCATGTTGATAAATTGAATGCTTCATTATCTAGGCTTGAGGTCATGAGGAACCCTCTACATCACACCGAGAAGAGGGTGTGACAACTGTGACACCATCTATTGTATGTATCTTAGAATTCATAACTTAAATATGAACTCTTACAACATTGTAACTTAACTTGAAATTATTTAATACATATATATGTTCAATAAATATGATTTCATTAAATACATGTTTGCAGTTGGACACTACTATTAGGATAGGTTATCCTCATCATTTTTATCAGAGCCAATTTGAATGCACATCGATATCCTTTGAGGTCTTAATATGTAATACTTAATTTGACCTTATTTTGACTCTTAATTTAAGATTTAATTGGACACTTTGAATTAGACCTTGTATAGGACTTAGCTAGCACTACATTTGGCATTGACATTGCACAAGATACTACTAGAGGAGATACTTCTAGAGGAGATGAGAAACCTTATGTACAATATTTTATTATATGTTTATTTAATCAAGTTATAAATATTTATTTTTATTTAACACAAAAATAAACACGTGTATTTCCTCATGTTCGTTATATCATGTTTCAAATCTTGTATATAGGATGGGACAACTATCTAGCATATAGTACATGTAGAACAAGTTACTGGAGTTGATGTGCACACACATACAGTAAGTTTGTAATGTAATTTATGAATTCCAACTGATTTTGATATATAATTATCTTTTAATAGTTAGTCAAGTATTTTAATATTATTTTTTCCTTGTACAGCACAAGATAGGTGGATCTGGTCCACGTCCCGGGGAGAAGAGACCAAGAGATGTTATTGATGATAGCACTTAGATTTTACTATTTATTTGGCTCTGATATGATGTATATGTACTATTTTATATGATATGTACTTTTTAATGGACTTTACACATTTGTTTACACAAGTAATTATTTTTTAACATTATATATATTATCTTGGACGTGCACATACTTTATATATATGGATAGTTGCATAATAGGATTAAATCATATATATTTTGTGCATACTTTATATATTTTATGCACATTAGATATTATGTGGAGTTCATCATGTTACCATCTAGATATATATGGATTAGATATTAAATGGATTCTATGGACTTGAAATATTTTTAATGGAACTTGTGCTTAAATAACTTTATGTGGATTATGTGGACTTGAAATTTTATTTTATGAAATTTTATTTAAATAACCTATGATTAGATAAACTAAATGTGTACATTATGAACTAATAATGATGATAAGACCAAAGTATCAAAACATATCTTATAGTTATAACATATTTTAAACTAAATTAAAAAATATTAATCATCATAGATATACAAAATATATAATCAAATATATAATTACCATTACAATAATAATGTTGATAAGAGAAAAGTATCAAAACAAATATTTGAATAGAACTTAATTAAAACATATTTATCTCATTCATAAATTTGACCAATTGGTAGTCTCACATTTATGTATATTACACAGTTAAATCAAGCATACCTATCTAAAATAAATGAAAAATTCTCTATTTAAATTATAATAATAAGGATTTATATCTCTCAAAATACAACATAAAGTATGCAAAAATAATAGTAGTCATTGAGGCCAAGTATACTCTAAGAGACCTGGAATTAAAAAATACATATGATTAGTTTTTATAATGAGGATGCATTGAACTTAAAATACAACACAACACTTCAAAGGGATTTGCCTTAAGGGTACAAAACTTTAACTTACTTGTAATTATTCAAAATGAAATATAAAGCATGCACAAATAACTTGGTTTTCATTGATGCCTTCTACTTGTGGTAGACCTGAAACAAAATTACTAGATTAGATTTTATAATTATGATGCATGATTTAAAATGATATATAAAATATACATCACGACTTTTAAAAGGGAGGTGGATTAAGGGTTCAAATTATCACTTACTTGTAAATATTCATTATGTTATACCATTTGCATCCTCTCTCTTTTGCAAAGCATCTATAATTGTCTCGTGCTCTTCCATAGAGAGAGTCCATAATTATTTATTAGCAGGTCTACCATGATATCTATCCAATTTTATATTAGTTGCCACTACCAAATGAGATTAATGTATAATCTTCTTCTCTAATTCATAATCCTCAAATGTGGGAAATCCATTCTTTCTTGTTAGACATTTGCGTAGCCAGGTGCCAACAACAACCACAAATCCTATTGGATATTCATAATCATCATCATTCACTTGAGGTGTCGTTATCTTATGTTTTGGCTCTACACATCGAACCAACCAATACTCTATCCCCTCTTCATTGTCTTCTTGTGCAACAACAACATAGACATGTCATGTGCACAAAACAATTTTATTTTAATATTTAATGAGAAATAAAAAAAAATATAGACTGTAAGATTCCATATATCTACTATTTAATAAATCAAAACAATTTTTAAAAATAATTTTACCTTGTTGTATAAGATCTAAAATGTGATCATAGTCATTTGATGCAAACATCTAATCCATATCTTCATCATTTCTTTCATGCAGATCATTTGCATCTATGGGTCCATGTGTTTGAATTAGAACTCTTAAACTAACAAAAGCAAGCAAGTTCCCTTGTGAATATAGTCCATGTGTTTGAATTAGAACTCTTAAATGAATTCCATTTAGCTGATCCAATTATGGTATTACAATAATGTCGAATAGGAATACTATCTTCCTCTACCAACCAGAAGAAACGTCGAATTGTGGAGTGTTAGTTGATGCTTTTGACAACTTTGAATTGCACCAATCTACAACTACACGAGCATCTTTGAATTTCACTGCATCCTCAAATTTCAATTATTATTTAGCAAGAGCTCTTTTGACATAGGCACCAGCTCCATCGTGCTCTCCCTTACCATGTCCTGCTTCAAAAAAAATCCATAAATGTTGGACATTGGTTTTCTTGAGAACTTTGCATAGCCACTAAATCATTATTGCATTTTTTAATTGTCCAGGGTAGTTATTTGACCATATCATATGTTGTTTCATGTCAATTTCTCTTTCCTTAATATTATTATGAAATACCTCGAAGCAATGCTGAACAAACTCTCATGAGTGTAATCATAGAAATGATACTTCCTCAAAAAAATTATGTTATCTTTTGTACTGTCATGGTCATGTCTATATATAATGTGTACAAATATGGCCACTTCCATTGATTTGTATCATTGTGATTGAGTTTCCTCTTGTGGTTTTAGAGTATGATTTAATGCAAAATCCACAAACTGATACTATTGTTCTAATTGGAAATGTGTTCTTGCATATGCAAAATTATCCATCAAGCCATCAGGCATGTTGGGAATGTTTGACATATTTTGGAACAATATGACTTTGAAACTCGCTGATAAATTCATTCACACCATTTTGTTCTATAATCAATTCTAAACATTTTCCCATCTTTCCATCCTTTAGAGGGTATTCCGTATTTTTATATCTCCTAACATCAACCATTTTTTGTCCAACCTCAAATGAAACATGTTCATGCAAACATTCACCTATCAAAGAATAGTTCCCACATAAATTGCAAAGGCCATAAATGCATGAACTTGAAAGAAATAATTTCTCATTAGGCTATTTACAAAATAAACTTGCAATAAAATCTTGTATAGTTTCAGGTGGAACATAAACACCACAATCCTACACAAGATCATTACCATGCAACATACAATATATATATCGAAAAATATCATAATAGTAATGAAATTGAACATGAGTTTTACAACAACAAGATATTCTTTTTTTATTGATTTTAACATACCAGGGTTTGCATTTTTCAAATGATCTTCGACTAATTCATAAATTCATTAACACAGATTCATCACTAATTTTTTTAAGGAATTCAGTTTGAGTCATGTCAAGAAGATTTTTTGGATGAGGATCATGAATTTTTTATCCTACCCTTAACTTTAAAACATCTCTAGCATTTGATGAAACTCTAGTGTTATCATGCCAAAATTTTGCAATTAATTGTTTAGTTTCATCATTTAATCTCATGTCTGACCTTTGAAGTCTACCACTAAAAATTCAACAATGGTTTAGTGGATCAATTTCAATCGTGTCTCTTCTTTTGGCTTCTCTTGACAATGTTCTACGATGTAAGTTTAAATAGCCACTTATATCACTTAACATTCTTTTGCTAACAATTGTTTTGTCAAGTATAGAATTTGTTATAACACTACATGCTGCATTCTTATCTTTAGATCGACTTGCTTTTTCAATAGAATCGATGGCACTAGCAATAGTAGATACAAATTTCTTATATGATTTATCTTTTCTTTTTAGTTTTGCATAAATACCTTTTTTTTTTACGACTTTATGCATTTTTAACATTTTTATTAATTGTAGCATTAATTGACATTGGAATCTGAACTTTTTATTATAAAAAAATTGTTTATATAATTTTTTTTCATGTGTCCTTATTTGTCTCCAAGAAGCTAACCCATTAAGATTATCTAGAACATTCCTATCAATAATAAACAAATTACATTCATTTTCTTTCAAAGAGGGTGGTGTAATATTTTCAATTTTTATTTATTTTCATATTGGTGTATGAAATTTATATCCAACTTCATTTAAATCTGCAATTTTATTGGCATCATAGTCTAGGGGATTTAAAAACATACCAGGATTCACATCCACATGAACATTTGCATCAATAGTCATACCTATGTTTGGCTCTACATTTCTTGCATCCATCATGATCTCTTCAATGGTCTCATCTACAACGGGCACTGAAGTAGATGCTTTAGAAGTGTTATTCAATTGTCGTTGTTGTGATCTTTGATCTCTTTGGTGTTTTGCCTCCTTCTCTCTTTGTGCTTGAATTTTGTCTGATGTCATTGTCTTCCTTTGTTTCTTCTGACATTGCTTAGAACCCATCTTTACAAACTCCTCTTCAAAAAATAATATCTTTTTACCAAGTTCTTCATTAATTTGTGTAAAAAATATTAAAAAGTACTGCCAAATGTTGTAAAAAATTTGTCAATATGGATTTTAATGATAGTGTGGTAAATTGATGCAATCTATGTTTTTTTTACAGTAACGATTATTTAGGAACGGGCCCCCGTTTTAAAAATGGAGGCCTATTATTTAAATAACGAGCCCCTGTTTTATAAGCAAGCCCCTGTTTTAAAAATGGGGGCCCGTTCTGTGGAAGTTGATTCCACAACCCACCACTTGGCTCAGAATTAGGTCTGGGATAGGCCTGGGATGGCCACACCTGAGACATGGACCTACAAATTCAAATCTCCATGAATGAAAGCGCAAATATGAACTTCTGAAATATTTTATGTGCCTGTAATTAAAAAAATTTTATATGAAATTAAAACCCATTTTAGATTATACTATCTAGATTCTAAATATATAAATTTATTTAAAAATTAATTATTTTAACTATTTATGATTTAATTTATACTAAATCAAGTCCAAAAAGTTGAAATATTAACTAATTTTGTTAATTTAATAACTTTTTTATTTTCATGAATATTGAAAAAAAATTATTTCATCAATCTACACAAAATTATTTTCTATTAAAAAAAAATGTTAACTTTACAACAAATTATGTGGGCCATACATGTCAAATTTTTAAAAAGATAATTACCGTCATTAAAAAATTAATTGAAAAAATTATTTAAAAAGAAATACAAAAAAATATGCTCATCAATCTTCAGTGTGTTAAAAACCATTTCCAAAAATGGTTTGAGAAAATAATTTTAATTGTGTCAAAAAGTGTGGGTCGTACACATGAATGGTATGGTTGTGAGACGGGTATTTTTAAAACATAGTTTTTAGAACTCCATTCAAAAAGTTAGTTTTTTATTATATGGGTATTAAAATAAATTACATATTTGGAAAGTACACTTAGAGGGCTATCTTTTAGATTTCTGACTTTTTCCGAGGTCCAATCTCCAAGTGTTTCAAAATTTAATCTCAAATGAGACAAAATCTGAAAATTAGGGAAAACACTTCCACTTTTTGGCCAAAAAGTGCACTCAACTTCTTGCACTAACTCAACCCATAAGATTCATCTCCTTCAAAAAATCCTAAATAGAAAAAGCTACACGAGAAAAACCCTTGGCCAAATTTTCCCAAAATGGCATAAAAAACTCATGCATAATAATATCAAAAATAGAATCTAATGCTCCAAATCGGACTCTTGCTAATGTTGCATGAAAAATCCCCCCTGTGCTAAAAATAGAACTGCCAATCTGCTGCCAAAAATAGGTCCACTGAAGAAACAAAACTCATTGCCCAAAACTGCATGTCGATGCTTTTCAAAACAAATTCCCAATTGAAAGTGCATGGACAAGACTCCCTCTATTGAAAATATAACTACCACAAATGCCCAAAATAGTTCTGAACCACTCCTCTGAAAAAATTTGCATGAAACTCCGCTAAATATAGCTGAAAAAAAAAAAAATCATCCCTGCATAAACTGCATGGCTTCTCTTTTATCTTATCACACAAAGTAATCTTATTTTAACATTTGAAATATAAAACAATTCATTTTATATTTAAAGTGCTAGAATAAATTACTACTTTTCTATATTTAAATTTATAATTTAATATATATTTATTTAGATATTTATCAAATAAATCTTAATAAACTAATATTAAATTATAATTACAATTTGATATTTGAATATTTTGAATAAATATTATAATTTAATACATTTTTCACTTTGTATATTTGTTCTTCTCAGAGAAGACTCCTTAGTGGCTGTCATTGTGAATGAATCTATTCGAGCAAGGATTTGGACTTCAACAGGGGCTTCAAAATTGAGACTTCGACTATGAGATTCTACTTTGGTATGCATCCTATGCCATTATTCTTCCTTCATTAGGAACCTTTAGTTCTATTTTCTCCTAAAATATTACATGTTTTGGGACTTCTACAAAAATATTTAATAGATGCATTCTCTGCGAGTGCATTAACTCGGACTGTAGCTTCATATCTTTGTGTTCATGACTCCAAAACGCTAATTGCTAAATGCTTCTCTCAACACCATATTACCTTATGCTATGAAATCTTTAAGACCGCTCATGAAAAGGCTATTTTCTTCACTGATCTTCTCTTTCTCTCTACCATTATAACTTTGTTATGTTCAAAGTATATATTTCTCTAGGGTTTACTACACATTTATGTTTACTGCTTCTATGATAGTCATCCATCTTTTCTTAAAAAAGGCCGCATTCTTCTCTTTATATTGACTAGGTAATAATGTATTGAATCACTATCATTAATTTTTGCAACATATCATGGACGACCTACTTTAGAGGATGCTCAGCCATACTGTGACTGTGACTTCCTTCAATCTATTTTGAAAGCTTGATGAATCTGATGTTTCTATTGTCTTATTGTTGACTGTGCTCAAGTATGCCTTTAAGGTTGTATCTTCAATGCATTTGTTGTCTTATTTTCATCTCTACACATTGGATAGCTCTATATGACTAATAGACATTAAACTGTCTTGATGAAGATGGTTGTCTGATACAATAGTGGACTAGTCTTCTTTCTTTAGCTTGTTATGATAGCTATTTACTATTCAAACCGCCATGTTTAATCTTTGGTTCTCTTGAAAATACTCCTTATTTGCCCCCTTTCAGACTGGTGAAGTGTTTGGATAAAATGGGAACTGGGTTTGACTAGATTTTATGGGCTTTTTTGTGTTTTCACTTCCTAAATTCTGAACAAAAAATAGCCAAATCAGGATTTGGGTTTTGTAGAAAGGATAGAATCAGTATGACTATATTTGACTGTGTTTTTGGGGTATCATGATCACTGTGATCTATCATTGATACTCAAAGACTTATTTCTTGAAAATGTGAACATGGCTTAAATTTGAAAGTTCTTTCCTATTAAAATTGTGATAGTGATAGTCTTATCAAACATGGACATGTTGGTATCATGGGCACCTGTATCTTAGAACATTGATTTTCTAGGATATCACACTCTATGAATCTGAGCTATTATGCCTACTTTTTATTGCCAAGTTGGATGTCTTTGTATTGGATCACTGTAAACTTCAATCTCTTTACCTACTTTCATTTATTATTTGGTCTAAATGTAATATCATTGTATATGCTTTAGTAAGCTATTGTACATAGATATTTTAACTGCTTTATAGCACGTAGAACTATAATTTTGATGCAATCTTTGTAATATGTTGTGAACTTGATGATATAATTGTATTTGACTGTCATCTTGACTTCCAAGCCCATATATTAAAAAAATTAGTGCTGCTATTGTATGACGACTACCTTCATTACCTCTTGTAGATGAATTTGGCTTGTACATACCTTCATTTGAATTTGGCTGTCAAAGTTGTTTTGTAATTATTTCCAGTGTAGACTTTGAAGTTGACATTATTGCTTTCTTCATTATATATGCATTCTTAAATGCAATTTTAGAGAATGTCCATAGTGTTAAGAAGACTATCTCTATTGTAGGTGAATAGCATGTTGTTCATTGTATATTAAAACTCTTAAACATATGGCTACTTCATGAATACTTTCCTTTGGGAAATGAAGGATGTTCATGATTTATGCTTGACTATTGTGTTCTTGAATACTTATTTATTGTCTTTTTCCATTGTATTTTCTCCATAAGATTAAGGACATCTTTTCATGTGTTGGAAGTGAAAACTTCATGTTGATCTACAAAACCTTGGATGAATGCTTGATGACTGTCATGGACTGCCTTTTGAATCTATTACTTTATATATTGATTGTCCTAAATGGTAAATTTTATTCAATTTCTTGAGGCCATTGAATGATTCTATCTTTGATAGGGATTAGATTAAGTATACTGGAAGAAGTGTTAGAGTGTCCTTATGGCCTCATGACAATGGAATCTCTGGTTTAAGTCACTATCCAAGATGACTATGACATCTATGGGCTGCAAAATATTTCTTATCTCTATGATTCATAAAGCAATGATAGTGATATTTCATGTCAATCTTAAACTTTGCTCAAGATTTTTCTTCAATTTTAGGGTTGCATTAATGACTATTAAAGGCCTACACACTGTAGTTGTCTTGAAAAGGTGTTGGGTATATACTATCATGGAATTGATCCTTCAAGAACTGTATCATTATTTTTGTTCTCCACAAAAGTTTAATTGTCCTTGTTGGAGGCTTTTCTTAAATGTTTTTATGATCTAATGACTGTTATTGAGACTGTGGACTGTATTTGCTCCTCCTATCAGTTATGTATCTTCCTTTTACAAGAATCATTGTGCAAATAGCTTTCTGAGGATTCTTTCCACTATACTTTTTGTGTTTTAGGTTTTAACTTCTAGTCTTATGATGGTTGCATGTCAAGATAGAATAAGAAAATGTGTTCACCATGATACTATATTTAGACTCAATATTTATCCTTCATGAATGAATCTTAATGATAAATGTTTCTTTGTGTATGACTTATTTTGTGACACATCTAACTGTACTTTTCTCTATGATTGGCAGTCTAAATGTCTATGTAGAGTGTATAGAACTTTGTTATTATATCCTTTTGTAAAAAAAAGCAAAATTCATGGATCACCTTTGTTATCTAATCTAATAATTGTTATTGAGGCATTATTTCTATCTTGGATGTATTTTCTCTTTGCAGTGACTGTATACTACTCTCAAAACTCTAGATTAGGGTTTGACACAATGGATTTCATGATTGTTTTTTTTCACTGCCCTTTTGAGAACCATAGACTACCAAACATTTTTTTCTCTATTTGAATTGTTCTTCCTGACTATTGTAGATTTTTGGGCTATATATTTGTATTGATGATGTCCTTATTTTTTACATGGATGACTTTTAATGCTCATAATATGTTCTAAAAACTTCTGTTATTAATCCTTCTCATTATATTCTTGGATCCTTTGATTGGACTGAACTGATCTTTGTTAAATATCTCTTTTTTTATTGGTGTTCTAAGTTATGACCACCCCCTCTCTTATTCTCTATAGGACTATGTATTCTTACTATTATTCTTTTTTAAAGGTGGTTATCATGGTTTCACTGTCAAAAGTAGACTATAATCTAGAAATACATCTTTCCACACTTCTAAATCTGAAAATAGCTCTTTAATATTGTGAGTAGCCTTTTTAAACTTTAATTGCATATTAGCCATGCTCATTCTTTATTGTCATGGATAGTTCTACATCCTTCCTTAGCAATCATAGGACTATTTTAGGACTACTTGTTTCCTATGTATGCTTTATATTGTGTCAATCCTTCTCATGCTTATAGGTATTGTCAATGCTCCTTCATCCATTCATTTGTGATCTTTGTTATCTTAAAGGATATTTTCATATATCATGTCTTTATGATCGGATAGTGCTATCCCTATGAAAGTGATTAATTGATTATTCTCAATCTCTTTACTAGTTACTAAGGGTCTTTATCAATACTTAATAACTATTGTTTGGCTATCTAGCAACTCTGAATTCGTCGTTGTACTTCTACATTTTTTTGCTCAATTTCATAATATTATGTATTTATGAATCGTACCCTTCTCTGTACACATTGCCTAATTATTCGCCATTTCATTTTGTAGCTGCTTACTATGTGTCTGCCATCATTTTCTATCTTTATGTCTTAAGCATTAATCTAGTATCCATGCTTTCTGATGATCTGCTTTTGAATTATTTATTATACACACAAGAATGATCATTTTTTATGTGTTGTGTATAATTCTTCTTCAATTTGTCTTCTATGTTGTCTTAACTTAGGAAGCTGGAAGGTATTTGTGTAGATCAAAAGAGGTGGGGTTTTTGGTTTTTACATGATTCGCTATCACAACTAGAGTATTTGGATTCAAAGCTAACTCTCCTTGGTGTCCTACTCTATGAAACTGATAGCTTTTTTGTTTTTTGATAGTTACTTGTGTCAAAGACCAAAAACTCTCTCTCCTCATTGATTCACATAGTCATTCCTTTTCCTTTTCTATTCATACGATGGCTCTAGTTAACTATTTTTATTGAAGGAATCATGTTCATCTTTATATATACCACCACTGGATGGCAACTTATACTATTATTGAGTGACAGTATATGAGACTGTGAATGTGATTGTACCTGATGTCTGGTAGCTGATTAGTGTCACCTTGTGAATAATGACTTGTATGCTGAGCTCAATAGCTTTGGGAGCCCATTTTAACCCACATACATGATAGTTCTAAAATGAAAACCTGTATCTACACATGAAATAAATAAGTTATATAGAAACATGGTTCTCATTGATATCTCGTGGCATCTTTTTTGCATTGATCTTCTATGTTTTGAATCTGATATAGCAGTGTATGCACAGTAGGAGTAGCTTTATGTATGAAGGAGTGAAAGGAATAACTTGGAGCTCTAACAAAATAAATTTCCTCTCTATTTTAGTTCATCTCATTGGGTGGACAGCAAGATGCTTCAATCAGTGAAGTTGACCAAAAGACCTTGTGCATAACTCATCACCCTATCAGGAAATGATGGCTTCTTTCTTTCCCTTCTTCCTATATTCTTATGTTACTTTTGTGTTTGCATTTCTATTATCAATGTGATCTTTTCTTAGCCATTCCCACGACTTTTGTGGTATCTTGTAGATAGTTTGTTCTTTATAAATAAAAATGTATTACATGCAGATGTTTTATTCATGTATATATTTCTTAATTAAAATATTGCACATTGGAATGAGATACTTGTATGGCATACATATTTATCTAATAAATATAGAAAACTTTTTGGAAAAAAATTGTGTACCTTTTTTCTGCAATACATAAGACCTATAATAGGTCACCAAAAATTTAGGTTTGATAAAATTCTGGTAACAACTACAAGGGAAACCAAAAATCTTGCCTTTGTACTTATCAGTGCCTCTAAGAATTTTTTTTGCCTATAAAGTTTCAAATTCCATCAGGTTGCTTTCATCATCTATTCCTTCATTACCACCACCATGATGACTTGACTTATACACATCTTTTCCTTTTGTTACCAATGCATTAGATACATATGCTTTGAAAGAAGATTCTTCCTTAGGTACACTATTATCAAAGCTATTTAACTCAAAAGTAGTATCCTTTCCTATCAAATAATCAACAGTAACTTTATCTTTGATGACTGACCTCAATTTTTGGATAGCAGAAACTCTAATAGCATAAGAAGGCAATAAGGTTCTAAGAATTTTACTCACCATTGTATATTTTGCAATGGTTCCACCAGCACTTTTGATTCCTCCAACTAATTTCTTTATCCTTTGTCCATACCATGTGATGTTTTCTCCTTCCATCATCTTCATCATCAAACTTGCCTCTCAATCTTTCTTCCTTAGCTTTTTGCACATTCTCATCTCCACCATAGATTAAATTCAACTTATCCCATACTTCATAAGTTATTTCAAGACCATGAACATTAATATACTTAGAATCAGAAAGTGTACTTACAATGGCTTCCAATGCTTGAATATTCTCCTGCTGCACCTTGAGCTGATGAAGTGTTGGACTACCAATAGGAGTTATCTACTTATTTTCAACATGCAGCCATAACTATGCCCCCATTCCTTTGATGTAGATCTTTATTCTATCACTACATGTTTTTTAGTTATCCTTTGTGAACTTGGGACCCTCCTTCATCATCTTCAGATCTTTACCTCAAGTGGTTAAGCTTCTACAAAAAGAGGACCTGGTGCTCTGATACCAAATGTTATTTGAGGATATGGTTACTAATTAGAGGGAAAGGTGAATCAGTAGTAATATAAATTTTAAAATACTCTAAAAAATAGTACTAGTAACTATTCAAACAGTCACTTAAACTGATCTACCAAATATATACTCAAGTACTCATAAACATGCATACAAAATAGAGATATCAAATGCACAACAATAAATCATCCACCACATGGACATAGGTATTTTTAAAGTGGAAACCAAAATGGTGAAAACCAAAGTGGGAATTAGCACCCACAAAATGTTTTCACTCTTTTGGAATGCACCCCGTTAAAGGCCTAGCCCTTTTAGGAGCTTTACAATATGCCCAATTAAGAGAAAACCCTATTAGGAGTCACTCTGTGAAGGGATTTATAATATCAACTCTATTAGGACCTCTACCATGTTAGGAGTAACCTTTCTAGAGGATTTTAAACTCAAACTAATGAGCCACCCGGTGAAGGGATTTACAAATAAGACCTATTTGGAGCTAATCGGTTAAGGGATATTAGACTATTGTAACTATTATGGAACAACAAGGTAAATGATTTGATCACAATACTTTCTTGCTTGCTAGTATAGATCCTTTTCATCTCACTCTTCTTCTCAGATGCAGACTCTTCAATTTGGTTTAGCACCCTCTTCTTCTCAAAACCAATGACACACAATCTCTTCTCAAACTATACATAAATAACCTTATAACTAGGTCAGTTACATAACCCTAACTTCATTCGAAATACATTGAATTTACATCAAGCATGACAAAAAAATCTGCCACAATATATTACAAATCATTACATATCATTACAAAAAATTCCTTGTCAATTTCCATCGTTGAATGATTACTGCAAATCGATCTGATAAGCAATCAAATCCTTGTCACATTCTGCGAAGCAATTTTCTCTTTCCCAAAAAATTATATCCTTGTACATACTCAATCACCATCTTATCATTACACATGGATTCTAAGAAGTCATCACTTAGTTATGAACATGACAAGATCCACCACCAAACCATAAATCATTATCGGTCAAAGATCTATTATCAATATACATTCTTCTTTATAGAGTTTATGATAGTCAATCATAACTCACTTAATATGCTAAATTTGTTGATGTGGTTCCAATCATAGACTCGTACCAATATCACAAACATATGTTCCAAACTGTAACATCTAACTCCTCACCAATCATCCATACTAGTGACTTGATCATTACATTATTCTTGTTTACCGATTTAGCAGTTTTGTTATCACATGCAATCCATTACCGGTTAGACTATACCGGTAGGCCTAGATGACTTAGATGACTAAGGAAACATGGTTGCCATCAATGACAACACAAATAAAGTCATTAACCAAATTATCATATCATCAAGTCAGCATACAACCTTTTGACAATGTCAATCATATACTTGACCATCTGTCATCCTCTCATCTCATCATCATCTCCATTAGTTATGGCAACATGCCAATAAGATCATTCATGAGAACATATAGATCATTACAAACACATATGGCCATATATAAGGCATTATCTTTCACCAAAGAAAAGAAACCAATGAACCAATCATAAAAATGGCATCAACACTAATCCAAAAGCATATTACAGTCCTCAACATTGAGGAATACTTATCCCAGTAGAGATTAGATATGCACTCCTCAACAACAAGGATTTCTTCCTCTCACTGAAGGATAAAAGAACATTAACCTCAATGGTAAGACACAAAACCTCTTTTTGGACCACAAAATCATTATGAAAATATCAAATAACATCATAGACAACTATAAGAAACTCAATGCAACAACCAAATGCCTCTAGGAAAAGCACAAAATCCATAAAACCATTCATACCAATCAAAACCATCAATTTCTTCACCCCTAGAGCAGTTTAATGCTCTCAAGATCCAAATTAGGGCATTTGGGAGCCATATTAGCACTCCTACTACATCTTTTATTTCTCCTCTCCTTAACATTAGCATTATGGGTCTAGGAAATGGTGTTTTGGGTAAAAATTCATGAAAACTCATAAAATAGATTAAATCAAAGATGGTACTTGCCCAGTTTAGCATGTGGGCACTCAAATGGATAAAAGACACTCCCATTTGGTGTGGGAGGTAAAAATATCAATAAGGGAAAAAGGAACTAAAGACATTATGGGCAATTAATGGAATCAAATATCAAAATCATGACACCATTATAATCAGAAGGGCACAAAACTTTCACCCTAAATTGCATAACAATTAGGAAATAATAAATAAGACCAAATGAGATATAGGATAATCATTCAAAGGCATTCCAATTTCTATAAAACATTCAATGACATCCATTGGATAGACAACATAAGATTGCAACACATAAATATCAGGAAGATGACCTCTGACATGATCTCAGACATTTCAAACCTCGTTGGCAATCACAGAAACACAAGAAGATGTAAATAAAAACAAATGGAATTCAATTTTCCAAACCAAAAACTTATCAAATACACACAAAGAAGGGAAAACTAGATTCAGTAAGGGAAATGAAATATATGCACTCCCAATAATTCACCATTCTTAGATTTAACCTATATGCCTCATTCATTATCAACTATTCATAAATGTTTGCCCCAATTTCAAACTGGATACTAAAATATCATTTTTTTCCCCCCAAAAGATTTGAATAGTCATAGATGTAGACATTCTTCTCCAAATACAATTGGTAGAGAGAAGTCAATAATCCAACCTTGAATCACAATCCAAAGCAAAAATCAACCAGTGAAGAGCAATCGATCCAGTAGTCCCAAAATATAATCTTCAATCCAAATTTGATCAAAATCTCAAGACTTCAACCAAAATCGTAGAAATGCCAACTAAAGGAACACATAGAAAATTTAATTAAATATAAAATTAAACTTGAAACTATACAGATCTCTCAGCCAGTCAGAAAATTTTATAAAACAATATATAATACCTACCTTGCATAGTACCAAGGTAAATATTATTTAATAAATTTATTTACTTACCCATTCAAAATAAAAAAATAGAAATATGGTGTATGTAACCCTTATATTACATCTAGTTATGCAAATAATAATAAAATAATATTATATCATAATCATTAGAAACAAATAATAAATCAATCCCAATAACAATCAAATGAGAAAAGCTTATATAAATAGAAAGCCAATATTAAACATGAAATTAATCAACAATAAAGAATTAATCAATAATTAATTATTAAATAATTAAAAAATAAATATCCATTAAAAAATAAATAATTAATAAACCAATACATGATTAATGAAGCTTTAAATCAAGGTTGGGATTGGTTAGGTGGAGATTTGTCTCGCAGATCTCGCAGATCTCTTCACAGTGTTTTCCTTTTCAGTCTTGACTTGGCTCATGCTGGGGGTTGTCAGCGCTTTTATGATGATTGGTCCTGCTTGGTCGTTTTGACAGAGGAGACCTTCTTCGTGCCCTGTGCGGGGGCTCTTATGATTTAAGGTGTGGTGGTGGTTATTGATAGCGATGGTGGTAGGGTTCCCAGCTTCTGGTGGTGAATATGATGCATCACTTTGGGCTAAGCTGCTCTTTCAGAGATGAGAACATCCAGCGACAGTGTAGACGCCTCTTCAACTCAGATGAGCGAGTTCATGGTGAGCTTTGGCGGTTGGTAGTTGGGATACTCGGTGGGGGAAGACATTGGTGCGACGGTTTCGTATACGAAGATGTGTTATGCCCTTTAGTTGATGTTCTCGGCTCCAGCGAGGTCTGCATGCAGAAAATCGATGGCTTCATTCAAGCGTCGGACGGCCAAGCGGTGGCGAATGCTATTTTGAACCTAGATGCGAATGGCTGGAACAGTGTTTTGGGAATCTACTTCAATCCCGAGATCTATCTCTCTTCCGACTCTGAGGTTGATTCGGATGATCCGGAGGATGAAGACTCGGATAGAGATCGTAGGCGAGCCGCAAGGGAAAGGAAGTCCAATTTGATCGACGAGGCTTGGGAGGTTTTCAGAATCGGTGTTTTCAACTTTGACTTTGCTCCTTTCCATCGACTGCTGAACTGGGAGGATTGCTGGCTCTCGGTGGCCTCGGCGGTGATGGCGGTCGAGATCGGCAGTCATTTGGCGGTCATCATCCAAGCTCTGAATGGCTAATGGGTCATGGTCTGTTCGGGCTGTGTTTGGTTGCTTTGTTGTCTGCATGTATTTTGTAAGGGAGCTAACCCCTTTTGTTAGCACTCATCTAAATAAAAAAAATGAAGCTTTAAATCAATAAATCAAATAAATCAAACTTAATTATATAAATATAAAATCTAAAGAATAAGTAAATATCACTAAATTAAACAATAAATAAACTAGATAAATAAATAGACAATAAAGAATAAGTCAATTAATTAAATAATACAAGCTCAATTAATAATCAACCAAGCAAATATAAATAAATCTTAAATAACCATCCAAATAAAAATTAAATAATGAAATCATCAAAAAAATCACCTATAGTATTAATACTATACTAATAAAATATTAATTACATATAAATCACATACTCACAACACCTCAAACAACCTGACATAGGGTTGAACATTGACACAAGACTCTAACCACCAAATTGTGCCAAAAACAACTGATAAGGTGAATATGATAGCGAAATACATGCCATCTTTGACTACTTTCCATTGGGATATGACATGCTCACACCTGTGAGAACAGGTGGAGTCGCTGTCTGGTACATAAAAGCCTACAACCACCACTAAATACAATACAACTTATATACTTCATAAATGATCAAGGAAGTGATAGAAAATGGAAACGTCATATCGTGCTTCCAATGAGTGGTATGACAATGTCTCTAATCACAAAGACAGTAGAAGACAATCACAAATATGGTAGCATCAATTCAAATGTCTCAATCATGGAGTAGGGTTACTATAAACATAATGTCATCAATATCTTGTAAGAAATATGATCCAACATGAATAATTAACACATATAAATCATCATAATTAAATCCATCTTCATATCCAATTCATTCATGAAATAGGTTTAGTACATAGCATGATACCAACAAATCATGATAAATTAAACTAAGCTAGATCAATATAATCCTTTGATGTACAGAAAGACAAGATGAATTTGGGAGGGGCACTACATCCTCTCCCCTTTGGGCTTGAATTACTCTTGGAAGTCACTAATGGTCAAGTTGAAAGCATACACACATCAACCTGAAACTTTTTAATTTCAAGTGTTTCCTAGTTCAGAGTAGGATGATGACAACAAAAGTTTCCTTACTAAGCTTCAATTGTTAAAGCGAATACATTACATAAGAGATAAAACAAGTTATAAAATTCAATAAGCATACTAAATCATTAAAATTTCTTCAAGAGAACTTAATTTAACCACATTTTGCAATCTACTAAAAGTATAATTTCAATCACTAACTTAACATTTGTGAGAAAAAATCACAATAATTCACATCATTCAAGCATGGAAACATTCTTATAACATCTAGTTGCACACAATTAAGAAGGTAAATATACATTTTACACAATACTTTGCACATAGGCACATCATTATATTATTTAAAAAGCCACATGTCATAAACCTATACGAGGAAAATTTGAATAAACTTCCTTCAAAACCGAATAATGATCAAAAGAATCTCATAATTTCTAGAAATCTAGATCCTATAGTCCCAAGGAAAACAAGATTTATAGTATTCAAGATACTCAGTCACTACCATACTTTTTCTATGCTAATCTAATGCATACATTCATGCATCTTCATCCAATCAAATCATTCAAGTCACTCTAATCCATACATTCATGCATCTTCATCTTCATCCATACATTCATCCATACATTTTGTAATCTACTAAAACTATAATTTCAATCTCCATGTTAACATTTCTGAGAAAAAATCATAATAATTCGCATCATTCAAGCATGGAAACAATCTTATAACATCTATTTGCATGCAACTAAGAAGGTAAATATACATTTTACACAATACTTTGCACATAGGCACATCATTAAATTATCTAAGAAGCCACTTGTCGTAAACCTATATGAGGAAAATTTGAATAAACTTCCTTCAAGACCGAATAATGGTCAAAATAATATCATAATTTCAAGTCACTCTAATCCATACATTCATGCATCTTCATGTTCATCCATACATTCATACATACATTTTGCAATCTACTAAAACTATAATTCCAATCACCAAGTTAACATTTGTGAGAAAAAATGACAATAATTTACATCATTCAAGCATGGAAACACTCTTATAACATCTAGTTGCACATAATTAAGAAGGTAAATATACATTTTACACAATACTTTGCACATAGGCACATCATTATATTATTTAAGAAGTCACATGTCATAAACCTATATGAGGAAAATTTGAATAAACTTCCTTCAAGACCAAATAATAAAAAAGTCTCATAATTTCTAGAAATCTAGATCCTATAGTCCCAAGGAAAACAAGATTTATAGTATTCAAGCTACTCAGTCACTACCACACTTTTTCTATGTTAATCTAATACATACATTCATGCATATTCATCCAATCAAATCATTCAAGTCACTCTAATCCTTTAATTATGCATGATACATATATACATAAGCACTCATTGAAGGTATCAAATCAACAATTCTTTTGCATTTAACTAATTCATATATTACAAACATCTTAAATACAAATTCATTTCTATCTAACATTTCATCCCATTAACATATTTTATTTACTCAATTTATAGGAACATTATCTAATTGTTCACTAAGTCGAGTGCACTTCTTTATGGCGTCCTCCCTTGTATGCACTATTAGAGGTTCAAAATGAACATGACAGAGACACTTCTACCCACAAAATGAGGGCCCACAACACTCAATGAACAAAACAACCACTAAGGAAAACAACAACATAAGAAAGTCCAAAATAAAAAGACCATCAAATCCAACATTAAATCACGAAAAAAATTCGACGAAATAAATCAAGAAATAAAGTGTAAGAAGTGCCACCAAAAGGATAAAATAGATGAAAGAAGAATTATAGAAATCCAAAATTTAAATTAACTCCAATAATGATAGCACAAACCACAAAATAACTCAAGGCGAATAGCTGACTTATCCAAATCTATATCACAAGGTGACCATTATCAGTCACACCAAAGGGGGTAACCACTATACATCACTCAAGGGTAGAACACCCTGAATGTATTAGAAAGTGCAGGCCAGATATTTAAAAGCATAAGTTTATCTATACATCCATTTCCTTTTATCATTTTTAATGCAATGTAATCTAATATTTTACAAAGGTCTAGGCAGGTATCCTTCATGAAAGAAGATATATACAAGAAAAAAATAACGTGTTTGATACACGTGTACGGAGTGTACTAATGCAATAATTAATATTCAAGAAAAATAACCATATATACCAGGTTATAATGGACATACATATTAAAACTTCAACTAATCACTCACTTATGTACTACAATATTCACTATTTCCTTTAATGCACAACAATTAGCATACAACAATTACATTGGTCTTCATGATATCATTAAAAAATTTAATCAATCATATATTCACACAAGTAGATTTACTCATAAGAGATAGATCCCACTACTTAATCTCCAAACAAAATTAGATATCAAACTTTGATTACTCCTACTGCTATATCCTATTATCGTTTTCTAAACACACCATTAACTGGGTAACTTATCTATATTGCATAAAATTAAATATCATAGCCTTACTTGCAACCACTCATTTTGATTTACATTTAATTTTGCATAAATTCAAATTCATTCATACATACTTTATTCTATTCAACTCATCTCCCATCAGCCCTTAATTATGTTCTTTTGTAAACTAAATATTCTGAGTAATTCAATGAAAATTTGTCATTAAGGAAAATATTGCAAATCTTACAATTTATTATCAATTCATCCTACTTGATTTCTCTGAGCAAGCAGTTACCAAAAATTAGATAGCATATTTTCTTAATCTATCCATACAATCAAACAATACATTTCATTAAAAGCACACATCTCCTTCACAAATCTAATACTTTATCTACCAAATCAAGTAAGAACATAATGGTATAATTTCCAAATTTTTCCTATACTATACATACAATGCATCAATTTTACTTCATTGTGAATATATATTATAACATGATCTTTTAATCTATTGAGTTATAAAAATTCCTAAATTTTCGTGCAAAAGATATTTTTTCTAACTAATTCTTTCTCTAAACAAAAATCATGGATGCATTACATAAACTTCAATATTCAATATCAATTTATTTCATCCTAACTTCTCTTTTAGTGTATGTCAAAATCATATTCATCCATGAGTTTTCAATGCTTCTATTTAATATTAAGAAACTTTTAAGCTCTCCGAGTCTTTTATCCAAATAGTGAGAAGAGTAAGATAAATCATTGCAAAAAAACCAATATATGCACACAATAATTATATATATGTACAATCTGAATTTTCCTAGGCATGGCATATTTATTGCACTATGCAAGTACTTACATTATTCCCAAAATATGAAATTTCAACCTTCCATAAAATCTCCTAACATTAGAAATGCAACTAGAACCTCAAAATCTTATTGAATGTTATGATTTATTCAAAATATAATTTTTTGCATGCAAGATTACACACATATACAAACACCCAATAATTCTATTGATAACCATATACTGCCATTAACTCTTTAAATTTTACAAAGAAGGATAAGGGAAGGAGAAGGAGATTATCTAAGCTACTTTTACTATCCACTAATGCATCTTATGAAAATTCTTCAATTTTCATGTCACAATCTACAATATATCATTGTTAAAAAACACTTCATTTTACTATTCTTGATAAAATCGACGTAGCAAGCTAGTCCTATAAACATATCATCCATTAAAGGAATACATACAGTTTGTTCTCATGCTATAGCATAATCATTTATATAATGAAATTAATTTTATCATATAGATAAGGAATTGAAATTACAAGCAAGAAAGACCACATAGAATCATATGAACATTACTCGCATTCAAGAGGCAGGCATAAGAAAAGACTACATAAATTACCCATAGCTATGGTTTCTAAAGGACTTGGGAAGAGGACACAAAGCATAGATATCTTAAAATATATAGGGTTCTAAATGTTTTATAAATAGATAAAATTAAAATATCATCATAGCATGCCACACAAGACTAAGAATAAACATCTTAACCAAAGATTGCTGATTTTGGAACACGGGCTCTAATACCAAATGTAATGCCCGCTAAAATTGGTGCAGGAGCACTTCCTATGGCATGGAGGCACATGAAGCCATTTTGATATAGAAAATGGATTCAAGGTTCTAAAGGATCTAAAAATGATGTAATAAAGCCTATTAAGGAATTTGAATGTAATAGGAACAATGAAATGAGTTATGAGTGCTAATGGACCTAATAGGGGTCATTAAGTCTAAATATGTGAAATTGCACAAAGGATGCCTACTGAGTTGAATTAAGTTGTGTTGAGTCATTTATTTTTTGTAATAAGGCTCAAATAAAGCCTTTGGTGTTGATAAATTAGGATTAAGGGGATTATGTCTAGTGTTGTCAAATTCAAATTTAAAAACCCAACAGTTAGTTACCCAAACAAGAGATTTAAGTGTTTCTTAAGAGAAAAGTGGTTATGGTCAGTTTGGACAGGTTTTTACTGATTTATAACTCATGCTACATGACTAGGAAAAGCAAGATTGAAGTTTGGGAAGGAATCTCAATTCCATTGTATGAACTGTTGTCTTTTTTAATACAAAATTCGGAAATTACTTGCTTGATTGGATTCTTTCTTTCATTTTGTGGATTGGGAATTGATTTCAGCTCATTCCTTTGAGTGTTTTTGAGAATTTTAATCCATTTTTAAGGTTTTAGCATATATTTTTAATCATTTATTTTGACTGTCCCAAAGAACCCCGTTGTAGGTTCACATTTTGTGTTAGTTTGGAGTCAAAATGAGAAGTTAGGGATCATTCCTCTTTATTTCATTGTTGTTCCTTGAGGAATGAGACCATATAAATGTATTTTTAACTAAACCAATGACAAGAATGCAAAGAAAAGACAATTAGTCAGTGATCACCAAGAAAAGTGACTGTTTGTGTGAGAAAAAAAAATGAAAATGGAGGCATGAGTATAGCAGCAAAAGAATTAGCTTAACAAGGTGGTTTTTTTATGATGGAAGATGTTTTTGGGGGTTGAATAAAAGGTGAAATGACCTTTGGTTGAGTCTTGAAGTGAATGAAGGAGTGGTTTTGAGAAAGCCCTAGGTTAGAAAGCCTAAAAAGGAGGGTTTAGTATCTAACCTATCAAATGAGTGTTTATTTCCTTGAAACATGGAAAATCCATTGTTTTGAAACATTTTTCAAGACTTTTTTTTGGTTTGGTGTTTTGGTTGTATTATTTGTTTTTACTTGCTTTGGAAAAGATGGCTAATTGGGCCAAGTTGGTGTGTATCAGGGTGCTGGTCTGGATAGTTTGTCCAAAAGAATCATAGTTTAATTTCACATATTTTATGTAACTTCCAAAAGGGTATCTAGAAGTCCAATTGTTTTGTAAGTTTTTTGGAAAAAAATTGAATTAAGTCTGAAAAATCTGTCTAGAAGGGCTACTAGAAGTAGGCCTAGGTTGCACCCGGGTAAGAGGGTTTTGTGTAAACCAAGTAAATAGGTATATGTTTATTGTTGAGGAAATTAGGTTGGGTCATGTGAAGACCATAGATGATGTTAGTTTGATTGATTGAGTTGTTAATCCAAATTTGAGTTCTTTGTTGAAGGAGAAGACTAGGAAACCTTGAGGGATTCTAAGGACAGTTTAACAAAACAACAAGTATAGCCTATTGGGGTGTTTTTAGACCACTATCCATTGTATCATAGTGGTATCAGAGCTACTAGTAGGTTATTGAGAGAAGTAAGGAAGAGGGAGAAGTTGTGTACTAGTTGGGGTATATACATGATGCCTCCTAAACTACAAATAGCCAGGGAGAACCAAGAGTTGAAAGAGACCTTGGAGATGGAAAGGAGAGAAAGGAGACAATAAAAGGAAACAAGGGATAGAGAGATGAGACAAATTATAATAGAGAATGCAACATTGCAGCATTGCAAGCAAGGTTGTAAGCCTTGGAGAGAGGATCTAGAAGTGGACCGTAAAGAGAGAATGAGGAAAAAGATGTTGAAGGAAATGATGGAGCTGAGGAGAATCAGAATGAAGGAAATGGAGAAGGGGAACTAGACCCTGAAGAGAGAAGGATGGTGAGGTTATTCAAGGCAACACAAGAGGGTGACAGTAAGACAACCATTTGTTTGCCTATCTATCATGGCAATAAGGATAGTGAAGAGGTATTGGGGTGGATTGATGCCCTTGAAAACTACTTTGATTATGAAGACATGAATGAGAACAAGAAGGTGAAGTTTTCTAAGATAAAGTTGAGAGGTACTGCTCTAACATGGTGGAGTAGTGTGAAGACAGAGAGAGTGGAAAGATGGATGACTAGGATCACCACATGGAGTAGGATGAAGGCCATGATGAAGGATCATTTCCTTCCATCTGATTATACTATTCAGAGAAAGAGGTTGAGACAAAATTTGAAATAAAAAGACATGGATGTGATGACCTACACTAAGCAATTCTACAAATTGAGTATAAGAGGTAGATTGGAAGATGATGATGAGAAGGTTGCAAGGTATCTTAATGGGCTTTGATACAACTTGCAAGATGAGATTGGTTTGAGTATACCAAAGACACTTGGGGAGTGCTTTCAGTTGGCTATAAGGGCTGAAGAAAAGGTAAAGAGGAAGAAAAAGAGACAAGAAGGAAGTGGAAGAGGTAATGCAAATAGAGGAAGGGGTAGTAGGCCTAACAATGAAGGACGAGGACAAGGTGGCAATGATAAGGGTAAGGAGTCATTTTCTGATTAGAGAGGTGGATACAAAGGTGAAGGAAGATTTGGATCAAGTAGATGATCAGGAGTCTTCATAGGAAGGTGTTTCATAGGAAATGAAGTTGGGCACACTTCATTCAAGTGTCCGATAAATGAACAAGGTGGAAAGAAGACTCAGGTAAGAATTCAGTTGGCCCAAGGGGAAGAATAACCAATAGAAGAGAAAATTGGTATTGTTGCTCTAGAACTTGAGGGTGAGTTTTTTATGTTTGGAAGAGGTCAAAAGTTGCAACAGGTACAACCCCAGGTATCCATTTTTAGAAATCAATTCTTTAGCCATGGTAAAGTATGTAGGATGATCATTGATTTAGGTTCTTTTGATAACTTGGTTTCTTAAGAGATGGTTGACAAGTTAAATTTAGTAAGAATACCACATAATATACCCTACAAAGCCACTTGGGTAGTAGATGAACAAAATCTAGTAGTCCAAGAGAAAGAATATGTAGAGTTTACCATTGGTAATTATCATGATAGGGTATTGTGTGGCATTTTTCCTATGACATCTTGTCATGCACTCTTGGGATGGCCTTGGCAATATCAGAGAAGGACATTGCACAATGGGTTCTTGAACACATATCTTGTTCACAAAGATGGTAAGAGATTTACATTAACTCGTTTCAAGAGTAATCAGATCATTGAATCCAATGTAATATGTTTTGGTAGGAAGGAGTATGTGAGTTTGTGGGTTTCTAAGGTGAAGAAAATACAAGGCAGTGATCAAGGGTGTGGAAAGAAGTTTGAAGGGCAGAAACATTGTGCAAACTAGTGTGATGGCAAGGATCGTTGAGTGCCCTCTAGGTGTGCAGATTAAGAATAGTAATAGTCCTTCAAAGGTGAATGGATTTGGGGGTATTTTGGACCTCACAAAGGCAAGGAAAATGGTGCAGAAATAGTCCATATGTGACTATCTAAACCAAAGATCTAATGATTTGTTTTATTTGATTCTAAGTTTTTTGTAGGAAATAGGTAGAAGACCAACTCATTTCATGAGTTTTTATTGCTATAGAAGTTTGCAATAGGCCAAATTTGCATGTGGCCTTCTAAAAGGATGCATGGAGTAGAAACAAGACCCCTATTCTCTTGGGACAAGATATTTTTCATAGGGGGGAGTATGGTGCAAGAGCACTTATTGTGGCATGGAGGCACATGAAGCCATTCTAGTTTAAAACATGGATTCAAGGTTCTAAAAGACCTAAACATGATGTAATAAATCCTATTAAGGCATTTGAATGTAATAGGAAGAATGAAATGAGTTATGAGTGCAAATAGACCTAATAGAGGCCATTAAGCCTAAATATGTAAAATGGAACAAAAGATGCCTAGTGAGTTTAATTAGGTTGTGTTGAGTCATTTTTTTTGTAATAAGGCTCAAATAAAGCCTTTGGTGTTGATAAATTAGGATTAACGGGATTATGTCTAGTGTTGTCAAATTCAAATTTGAAAACCCAATGGTTAGTTACCCAAACAAGAGATTTAAGTGTTTGTTAAGAGACAAGTGGTTATGGTCAGTTTGGGTAGGTTTGTGTTGTTGTATAGCTTATGATACACGAGTGGCTGCAAGAAGTTGAGCCCCACTTTTGGGCAAAAAATGGGTGTTTTCTTTTTTTTTTCAAATTTTATGTCGATTGATGTCAAAATTTGATGTACTTAGAGATTGAATCTCAAAAAAATTTACTAATAGAAAATGTAGTGCTTGGAGTCTACTTTTCAAATATGTAATTTATTTAAATACCCACATGGTAGAAATTACTTTGTAGTAGGCATGTTTAAAAAGCAGTTTTTCAAAATACATATTTCAAGACCATACCACACATGTGTACGACCACCCTTTTTTGATGCAAATAAATGAATTTTTGCAAATCCTTTTGGGAAATGATACCTAAGACAACAATATTGATGAGAATATTTTTTCTTATTTTTTATTGAATATATTTTTTTTATTAATTTTTAACTGACAATAAAGTATATTTTCAAAACATCGGGTATACAACCATGATAATTTGATGAAAAATTCATATTTTTCAAAAAAAAATTTCTCAGTATTCAAAATCATTATATGTAGATCGATGTCATATAATATATTTTTCTAAAATCCTAAAAACAAAAAAATTATTAAAGTTTTAGTGAACCTTGGTATTTTAGGTTTAGGTTCCACTTTTAATTAATAAATAATACACAAATAGTAAAAATAATCTTATCACTATGAAATTTACATTTCTGAAATTAGGACACTGAAAATTCTAATGGGTTTTCATTTCGTCAAAAAATTCAATCAGAGAGGCCCTCAAAAAATCAGGCCAAGGTAGAAATCTGATGTCGTTTTACCTTAGTCTGGAGGTTCAAGCATAGGCTTGGTCGGACCAAGCCTATCCTAAAGAAAAAGAAAATGCTAAGGGTTGTTTCCCATCCCTAATTTTAACAAATGGCCATTTGTTTAACTTTGTACCATTGAAAGCGAAATGGGCACCCGTTTCATTAAATAATGAGAGCCCATTTCTAAACAGATCCGTTGGGCCAAAATCTGGACCACAAGCTTAAATACCAATGATTGAATGATTTTTCAATCATTTCCTGATAGGTATGATCTACAAAGAGAATGTTTTGATTAATCATTCTCTTTTTTGTCTTATTGTCAATTTGGTAAGGAGATCGATCCGAATTCAAAATTTGGTGCAGCCATGGGATCAAATCAATGCAAGAAGAGGCAAAGGAAGGTTCTAACAATGAATGAAAATTTTGGAAGACGGTACACTCTAATCACTAAAAAAGTTAGCATTCATACATTTATGAATGAGTTTAAGAGTAACATTGTACCTAAATATGTTAAACACACTCAAAATTCCAAATAGCTCGATGGTCAGTTTCGAATATGTAAGGATGCATTTCTTGTTGGTAGTATACTTTCAGTCATTGACTTTGCAGAGAACTAGATGCTTACATGACAAGATGAGGTCCAATCACAATACTACAATTCAGTGCAAGTATCAACTTTTGTCCATATTGTCTATAAGCATGCACCAGATAGTACACAAGAGGATCGTAAAATTTTGAGAGAGTACCATTTCTATATGAGTGATAATAAATTACACTCATCTGAGTTTGTCCAGTATTGCTTCAAGACCTTTTTTCAGAATTTGAGGGAGAGAAAAATTCAAATGAGACAACATATAATATGGTTTGATAATTGCACAGGGCAATTCAAGAATGCTATAATGTTTTATTGGTTGAGTAGGATTCATAAGAAAACTAACATCAATCACATGTGGAGTTTTTTTAATGCTGGACCTGGGAAAGGAGAACATGATGGTGCAAGTGCATGTGTTAAGAGAGCCCTTTGCAGAGAGAAACTCAAATTAAAGGAAAGGCTAAATTTAAAAAACCAAGTGCAATTGTGGATTGGTTTAGTGCAACTTTATCCACGGGATCAAGTAAGAACTCTACAACTAGACTTTCTTTTGGCTAGTTAAAGAGGATAATATCCTTCCAAGATATGATTGTGATATAATCAATGTGTTAGCTAGATGGCATTCATTTAAGAATTCTAATTCGAACACTTGGACTATATGGACTAGGGAGCTTACATGTTTTTGTCAATTTTGTGTTGTGGGTGAATGGGAAGAATGTGAGAATACGGAATGGGTCAAAGAATGGCAACATAAATCTTTAACACCTAGTGAGACACAATATCAAGATGTTAGAAGAAATGAAGACCCAGATCATGCATTTGCATTAGAAGATTATGATCATGTTTCAGACCTCATACAACCTGGTAATCTAATTCAATTTCTTGTTTATAACTTTAAATTATATATTTTTATGTACTGTCATATAATTAATGATTGTATTTGAATTATAAATTCTAACAACTTTTATTTCTACATGTACTTAAATTTTTTTCTAGGACATGTGTATGTTGTTGTTGCACCTGAGGATAATGATGAGCAGGTTGAGTATTGGCTAGCTAAATGTGTAGAACCTAAGAAAAAGTTGATATGTGATCGGGTAGATGATGATGGTTTTCATTATCCAGTTGGGTCTGTTGTGGTAGTTGGCACATGGCTATGCAAATACTTAACAATAAGGAATGACTTACTAGCTTATAAAGACTACCAATCAGAAAAGAAGATTATACACTATTCTCATTTGGTGATGGCAACAAACATCAATTTAGAAAGATACAAAGGTAGACCTACTAATAAGTTATTGAGGACACTTTTAGTAGAGTGAGGCAATCATAGACACATTGCAAAAGATAGAGGATGCAAATGGTACATTAGGTTGAATCAAATTCATATGCATGTAAGTTTGTGTTAATTGTGTGATCTCTTTTATATTTAATCATGATAATTGTTTTTCTTTGTCCCTTTAACATTGTATTTGTCTACATTTGATACAATTTTGCTTTCATAAACAACATTGTATTAGTTATCTTATTCTTAATGTTATTTTGTGCACATTGTAATTGTGTTACAATCATTCTAACTATTTATGATATATTTATTGTATCGTAATGTCTTCATAGATTAATTGTAAGTTCTTGATTTTATTATTATTTTAAGAGTAGGATGTTATTGTAAATTAGGATAATTATTTTACTGAATTATAAACTATTGCACTATAAGATGATCAATCACAATGTTAAAATATAAAGTCATAAATACATCATATATAATCACTAGAGGCCACCAAATCACCAAACAACATCACATATATATAGTTAGTAGAGGGTGCCAAATCACATAACAAGACCTAATATCATAATAGCAATGAAAATACATAATAAAAAATCCTATATATAATCACATAACAATTCCTGATGACATAATAACAAGTGTTGAAAAAATAATAATAAGGAAATGACATTAAAACAAGTCCAAATAACATGATAAAAAAACATCACATATATAATCACTAGAGTGTGCCAAATCACATAACATGACCTGATATCATAATAGCAACAAAATGACATAATAAAAAGTCTTATATATAATCACATAACAACAAGTCCTAGGATAAAATAACAAGTGTCATCATAAAAAGTCCATAATACAATAACATGAAATGATCTAAAATATATAATCTAAGAACTCACATGCATCTCATATGCAGTCCTCTTCACTCTATGTGAAGGTGGTTGAGATGAATAATCTTGTTGCACGTGGTACTGAGATGTGCCATCCTGTGTGTGTGCAGTATCAGTGTCTTCACCCTCCTGTGCAGTATTAGTGTCTCCACCCTCCTCTACATTATTAAAATATTTTACATGAGGAGAAGATTTAACATGAGAAGAAGTTACATGCATAATTCACTTATAAAGTAATTAAATACTAAAAATTTAAAATAAATTACCATTACCATATGACGGTGCTCTACAATTCCATCATTGGTACATGGAGCTCCACTATCATGAACAAGAAAAGTGGTTGTAGTCAAGTCCTACAAAAAAAACATTGTACATCAATTTTGATAATCCCTATAAAAGCCAGGTACACAGTATAAAAAAATTAGAAATTATTTTTCTAATCATCACCACAAATGACAATGTCGACGGTTGCATCTAGCTCAATCCCATAGCCATACCAATACTGCTAGTGGTGTTGACCTAAACAACATATATAAAGAATTGAATCAAACTTGAAAATACACATAAATTATAAAGTATATATATAGACTATAGGTTTATCACAAAAAACATACATGTGATGTAGGCAAAGTAACTAATCGATGAAGGCATACATGTGATGCACCATCAAACAATCCAAAAGCCTACAATTGCAAAAAATAACAAACATGAATCAAAGTTGTACATAAAATAGTAAGAATATAAACACTTCAAATTAATGGATGAAAAACATACTAGTGGTATATGAGGCTAAGCCTCAGCAGTCCATATGTCATATGAAGAACTACCCACCTCAGTGCTATAGGAAACACCCTACAAAATTGAAAAAACATATCATACACATCATTACATTAAAATTTTTGTTGTTTATTTTAAATGTACATATCAATACAATGTATCTAGATGAAAGTGCATACCATAAATGGGGCACCAACATCTCTAGGTATCGAGGTAACATGATGTCAGGTCCTCAATGACATGGTATGATCCATCCTCTGTTCAAAAAAAAATTACTCATGTTATGGTTCATATGTGTATATATAAGGAATTTAACATTGCACTGTAAATTATATAGATAAATTTGTACCTCTGTAGGCTGATCATCATCTACCCACAGGAGATCAACAAATGAAGAGACAACATCAACATGTGTAGCCTCCTTGGCATCACCATCATCAAAATAAACATCTCCTCTAGGGGTAGCCTCACTATGTGGACCCATACACACATTCCTACAGCTTGTGCAAACATGTGCCAAGATAGGGGTAGCCCTCAGCTCGTGCAACTGCTGTACCAAATTGCCCGACATGGCACTCAATGAACCAAGAGCATAATCCACTACTCGATGATGGGAAGGTGCTATAACAACTAGTGCAGGAAGAGGAACCAAGGGATCATCGTGCATACTATTTTTAACCATGTCACTCAATTTGGCCCCCAGCCTATCCTTGGCCATGCCTCTCCTGACCCCTTGAAATGATCTAATATCAAAGTAATTGGGCTTTTTACCCAATTCAAATTCGGCCCATAATTTTTTCAAAAAATACATCAAAACCTCATGATTGGAGTGTGGTGGATAGTCAAAGACCATCCACCACCTCTCCCAAAAGTGTCTAGCTATGCTTGGGTGCCTACACCATCAAATTGAGATATGTAGCTTCTTTGGATCTATCTCTTCACCCATCTTAGTGTTCACAAAATATTGTTTCAAATCCATTTTTTTTATTTTTAATTCATTGACTTGTTTGTATGTTAGGCCATCAATGTAAAATGCACGCAATCTCTCCCGCCAACTATGATAGCTATCCAACTCGCTGTCTAAAGCTTCTATAGACTGTATAATCCTTTGCATACTATCTGCAAGGTGTAACAACTGCGAAGGTTGATGAGGCTCGCGTCTAATGGTATAAATATCTCTAATCAAAGAATAAATATTCCTCCTAATGGTCTACCTCAACTGATCAGGTGGAGGTGGAGGTGGAAGGAGTGGAGGTGGAGGTTATGCTAGACCTAATAACTCATCTATCTAAAACTCATCCATTATGGGAAAATAATTTGCATATATATACAAACAGGAAAATTTACAATTACTATTTAATTTACATTTCACCTTCCAAAAACATTTATAATTAAATACAATTTACCAACTTAAATATTAAAAAAGGAAACTCACATAGATCTATAATATTATTAATAGGTGGGTCTATTTTAATATTAAGCATCATTTAAGAAATATTATCCACTTAAATTAAAGTATAAGAAATATTCTACAAAATAAAATATTATAATGCCCATGCAACTCAAACAATACTTTTTAACATCTAAAGATGCATTAGTCTAAGTCCCATCAAAATCATAAAAATAATCATGAGAGAGAGAGAGAGAGAATAGATAATGAATAAAATGACTCCATTTATTTAGATAATGAATAAGCATCTCCTCTAGACTCCACTGATTTAGATAATGAATAAGCATATCCACTAGACTCCACTGAGGGCTCATTCTTGATTAAGATTTTTTTTAGTTGGCATTTTGGGCCATCATGGTGCATTTGTATGTTTGTTATAGAGAGATGGATGATTACAATACCTATGATAGTTGTAATTTGGGACCCACAATAGTTGACCATCTTTGACATGAGAGGCTTCTAATCATAGTTTAATGGTAGCGTTGTGTAGTTCATCTTTTCAAAGAAGGTAACTTCCATGGAATTACAATTTAGTACTCTTGCAATATTTAACCATTATCATCAATTAGGATGCCACTTTATATTTTTAATTTGATAGGAATCGATTCAACTACGTTCTTTGCTAGAATCATGGGATGATTTAGTGATCACAACTAGTAGTACTACACTAATTTGAAGCTTGAATAAATAGTAAGTTCTCTATTCTTGAAGGAGTTAAAACAAAAATAAACTCTACTTTTTTTAAAGGAGGCATTGGTTATTAGAGGAAGATAAAAGGATAAAGCAAAGAGAAAAAATAAGAAAATGGACAAAGCTCCAAATCTAATGTGAGATCTAAGTATCTCAATAGATCCTATGTTAAGCTTTATAATTATGTCAAGAAAATCCACATAAAAATGAATGCAAGGAAAATATCACAAGAATGAACTAAATGATGATTTAGATTCAATAAATTATTAGGATGACAATAGTGATATAATTGTTATATATTTGGAATGCATATATGTGAGGATACATGGATGATTAAATATAGAGATTCTTTCCACATTACATTGTATTTCTCATTGAGGCATAATTTTACATTTAGTATAATATTTTTTAAGTTCAAAAACATCTTTAGATGCACATTGCAACATTGGTAGAAGGTGGACTTTAGGAGTAGTTTAAATTTAGTATAATAATGTCATTTTAGAAACAATTGGGATACTTCACCTATAATGTCACGTTGATGACAAGTTGAATCTTTGACAACTTTTTATGACACTTTAACAACACTTAATGTTACTTCAATAAGAGCTAACATTTAGTGGAAATCTATCACTTTGGTAGCCATTGGATTTTATGGACATACTACCTCTAGGTTGGAATTTAATATCTAGCATCTCAATGTCTTAAATTTAGAAAAAATGTTTTCAACAACCATGTTTTCAAAGAAAAATAGGAATGGCTACATTTTTTTCTTTGTTGAGTAGTATAAACAATTGAAAGCATTGCATCTTGGCAAGGATAGGGAGATCACTAAAATGATTGGTGATTCATGGAATAATCTAAAAGAAAAAGAAAAATCCATGTTTTCAACAACCATGTTTTCAACAACCATGTTTTCAAAGTGCAAAGTTTGGAAAGAAGAAAGTTTAGTAGCAGGATTGTTCCATATGTTATTAAAAATATAGGGACTTGCAAACTGAAATTGGATATGGGATGTTGACATTAGGAAGTCTAACATTGACTATGCATTTAGTCTATGTGGTGGTGCAATTAGCTGGATGAGTAGGTGACAAGTTGTGGTTTCTCTTTCCACTATCAAGTCAAAGTATATGACATGTTATCATGTTTGTAAATATATAGCATATCTTTAGATATTGAGATAAGTTAGGAAGTAGTGAGGATTAATAGTGACAGTTAGAGTATTATCAAATTTAAGAACCCTATTTTTCACACACACAAAAAAGAACATCCATATTTATTATCATTTTAAAGTTCAATTTAAACATAAATTAAACATCAAAACATAAATTAAACATCTAACTTTTATAAAAGAATCCTATAATTAAATACAACATTTAGAAATATAAATTTAAACATTCAAACTTTTACACATGATTAAAATAGAGAGAGAGAGAGATAGAGAGAGAGAATAGGTAATTAGAGATACAATGAGTTAGAGAGAGAATAGATAATTTGAGAGATAGAGAGTAGGTAATGATACAGAGAGGTTAATGTGTGAAAGACAAAGAGGGGGGTACTATGTGTGTGTGAGAGAGAGATAGAGAGAGAGGGAGAGAGAGGGAGAGAGAGGGGGTAATGTGTGTGTGAGAGAGAGAGGGGATATTGAGAGAGAGAGAGAGAGAGAGAGAGAGAGAGAGAGAGAGAGAGAGAGAGAGAGAGAGAGAGAGAGAGAGAGAGCGTAATGACAGAGATGGTAACATATACGTGTGTGAGAGAGAGAGAAGGGGGTTTATTGTTGATTTTTATCTAGGGTTTATTGTTTGTTAATTTTTTAGGGTTTGTTGTTTGTTTATTTTCTAGGATTTATTGTTCAATTTTTTCTATCTATAGTTTAGTGTTCATTTTTCTATTTAGGGTTTATTGTATATTTTTTGTGTCTAATGTTTATTGTTTATGTTTTTTTTGTTTGTTTTTTCCTACAGTTTTTACTATTAATGTTTTTTGCAATATTTAAAACCTAAAAACTATTTTAAACATGAAATAAAATAAAATAAACGTTTTTCAAACTTTAAAACACTAACATTAAAAAATAACAATAAATTAACATTTTTTTTTATGAAAAATAATAATAATAAATTAACATTTTTTTACGAAAAATAATAAAAATAAATAAACTAGAATATAAAAAATAAAATTGCATACCTGGAAGGAGGTAAAAAATGGTTTGGGGGGTCAGCTGGGATGAAAAAAATAGGTATCTGTGCTCCTCTGAAATGTTTACACATTTTTGAAACAGTGAAAATGATGGAAAATGGTTTTAAAAGAAAAATACATTCAATAAACGGGTGCTCGTTTAGCTTCAGGTGCCCATTTTTTAATGGCTCGGGCATCCAAAGCAAAACGAGTGCCCGATTTGTAAAAATTGGGTACCCATTTCTAGCGGGCTCTTTTCCCAACCCGTGGACTTCCCCAGGATTGGGACCCAACTTTGTGCATTTACCCACATGACCAAGAGAAGAAAGATTGAAATTTGGGAAGGAATCTCAGTTGCATTGTACGTACTGCTCTCTTTTTTAATATAAAATATAGAAATTACTTGCTTGATTGGATTGATTCTTTCATTTTGTGGATTGGAAATGGATTGCAGGTGATTCCTTTGAGTGTTGTTGAGAATTTGAATCCATTTTGAAGGTTTTTAAATATGTTTTTAATTATTTATTTTGACTGTCCCAAACAACCCTACTCTATGTGTACATTTTGTGTTAGTTTGGAGTCAAAATAAGACGTTAGGTCTCATTCCTCTTTATGTAATTGTTGTTCCTTTAGTAATGAGACCCTATAAATTTGTTTTTAACTAAACCAATGACAAGAATACAGGTAAAAGAGAATTAGTCAGTGATCACCAATAAAAGTGACTATTTGTGTGAGAAAAAGCATGAAAATGGAGGCATGAGTATCGCAGCAGAAGAAGTAGCTTAACAAGGTGGTGTTTTTATGTTGGAAGATATTTTTGGGGGTTTAATAAAAGGTGAAATTCCCCTTGGTTGAGTCTGAAAGTGAATGGAGGAGTGGTTTTGAGAAAGCCCAAGGTTAGAAGGCCTAAAAAGGAGGGTTTAGTATCTAACCTATCAAAAGAGCATTTCATTCCTTGAAACCTCAAAAATATATTGTTTTGAAACATTTTTCAAGATTTTTTTTTGGTTTTTTGTTGTGGTCATACCATTTTTTGGTACTTTCTTTGGAAAAGAGGGCTAATTGGGCCGAGTTGGTGTGTAGCAGGGTGCTAGTCTAGACATTTCATTCAAAAAAACCATAGTTGATTTTTACATATGTTATGTAATATCCAAAAGGGTATTTGGAAGTCTAATATTTTTTTATTTTTTTTTGGGAAAAAATTGAATTAAGTTTGAAAAACTAGTCTGGTAGGGCTACTAGAAGTAGGGCTAGGTTGCACCCAGGTAAGAGGGTTTTGTGTAAACCAAGTAAATGGGTATATATTTATTGTTGAGGAAATTTGGTTTCAGATTGTGAAGACCCTAGGTGATGTTAGTTTTATTGATTGAACCGGTAATCCAAATTTTAGTTCTTTGTTGAAGGAGAAGACAATGAAACCTTAAGGGATTCTAAAGACAATTTGTCAAAACAACAAGTATAGCCTATTGAGGTGTTTTTAAACCAGTATACTCTACATCAAAATTACCCTAGATAAAATAACTAAAATAACTAACAAATAGCGATAAAAAAATTTAAACATCTACTAATTCATCATTGCAACAAAGATCAACTACCATATACATATCAAATACATCGTATACTATCTACAAGAATCCGTAGAACATCATGAGAATAATAATAGTAACATATAATGAAAGTGGAATTAATATCTTAACAATAAGCATATGCATATATCCATACATCAGTTTCCCTATGATATCTTAACATCACTTCTTACTAGCAACATCTCAATAACACATCCATGTCATGAAAATAATATCAATCGATACATTTAAATTTTACTCATTACTTTCTTATCATGAGATTATGAACTATGGTTACATATCTCTATAATCCACATTAATTACCTAAGTTCATTTTAAGGAACCAACTCAAATGTTCAAAATCCCAATAATTTTATATAAGGAAACTTAATACATCTTTCTCCTATAAATTGAACTACATTATTGCTTAAGATTATCTCTTACTCAATGCACCAAGATTCTAACAACAAATGCTACTCTTTTTTCCAACTACGAATGCATGCTATTAACTCAATAAGAATTATATTATATAACAAGAATTAACAAAATCCAAACATCTAATTCTCCAATTCATCATAAGATCTCATTCCTATACATAAAGCACATTTCTACAATATGAACCATGTGATAATACATAATATTATTTCATTACCTGACTGTAGTCTTACATCATTATATCCTTTTACTTAAGAGTAAAAAATACAAGTACATATTCTCTTTTATATTTTCAATTGCATCATGGTTCATTATATTATCATTATACAAAGACATTAGCTTTGCATAAAGAAGAATTGTAGAGTTCATTCAAACATACAACTACTCATTCTTTTCCATATTCCAAGGATAACAAACATTAATTATTAATATCTTTCAATCAAGGCAAACATGATCATTAACATATCCACTACCATCCACAAGATATACACAAGATAATCCAAAAGTACTACTCAATGATTTAATTCCTTTCTAATCTAGAATTACATAGACTTTGAATATCCAATTACAATGATCTTATCCAATACATCTCATTCTAAAATCGACCTACTACAAGTCCGAATACATATGTTCACATGATTTTAATTACATCGATTTCTTTACTATTACATCTTCCTCAAGATATAAAAGCACATGATATCAACTCCAATTACATGAATTATGCTCTGAAGATCCATCCACATGATGAGATAATATAAATCCATATCCACACATCCAAGCATCCAACAAAGGACAACCCAATGGAAGAAGGCATTAAACCACCCAACCATGTGGAACCAAATAGGAACCACCCTTCGTGCTAGGAGATGACATGGGTTTCCAACTCACACTCAAGACCTAAGTTGACACATAACAACCAAGGGAATAATGACTTCCATAAAGACAACAACCATAACAATGAATCACATCACAACGAAAGACTGATGTATAACAACAAACTCCTAGAGGTATGAATAAAAATCCAGGTATAAGGATCATGGTCACATATAGGGGCAGAGTGTCATCACATTTTATTTTCATGAATAAGGGAATAATACCAAACCTTGATAGACACGCCACTATGTGTTATCCTCATAAAGAAGGTCAATTCATACCCATGGTAGTCATACATGGTATCCTCACAAAGAAGACCAAATCCATATTCTTGATAGACATACATGCTACCCTCACAAAGAAGGGTAATACCAATCCCTCGATAGACATGTGGAGCCATCTCAACATATGTGAGAACAAGGGAGAATATCTTACCATCTAAATAGCCTCAAATCAAGTCTTATCTTATTAATGTTATCACTCGTTTATATCAAGAAAACCTTGAATGTGTCATGGCAGTCTACAATCTAATCATCCAACAAGAAATACTTACCTATGTATCTCAGTCAACCTTAGTCATCACATGAAATCTCACTCCTGCTAACCATATGCCAAGATGTCGGGGTGAAACATACATCACAATAGTATCATAACTACATCATGAAGGATCATAGTTAACTTAAAAACAATCACATCATCACTAAGAACATATAGATCATTACAAACACATATGGCCACATACAAGGCAAGAGAATTCATGAAGGAAAAGAAACCAATGAACCAAGCATAAACATGGAATCAACACTAACACAAAATCATATTCCAATCCTCAATAGTGAGGAAAATGCATCCCATAGAACTTACAAAGTCATCCCTCAACAACAACGATTTGCTCCTCTCATTGAAGCATACAAGAACATTAATCTCAATAGTAAGACACAAAACCTCTTACCGAAGCACAAAATCATTATGCAAAGATCAAATGACATCATAGACAATTCTGGGAAACTCAATTCAACCATCAAATGCCTTTGGAAAAAGTACAAAATCTAGAAAATCATTCAAAGCGATCAAAATTGTTAATTCTTGCACCTTTGAGCAATTCAACACTCTCAAGAGTGACATTATCCCATCTAGGAGATATATTATCTGTCCTAGTGCAACTTTTAGGACTCCTAGTCTTAGCATTAGCGTTATGTGCCTAGGAAATGGTGTTTTGAGTTAAAATGTGCAAAAACTCATATTACGAATGAAATCAGAGACAATATTTGCCCAGTTTGGCATACACACACTCAAATGGACAACGGAAACTCCCATGAGGTGTGGAATGTCAAAATATCAATAAGGGAACATAAAATTAAAGATATTATGTACAACTAGGTGAATCCAATATCAAAATCATGATATCATTGCACTCAGAAGTACATAGGACTTTTACCAAAACTTGTACAACAACCAAAAAACAATAAATAAGGCCATATGAGATATAGGATAAACATTAAAAGGAATTCCAATGCCTATACAACATTCAATAACATCTATTGGATATAAAAGAAAAGATTGCAACACATACAGCTCGGGAAGATGACCTCCAACATGATATCAGACATTTCAAACCTTGTCGACAAACATAGAAACACAAGATGTAAAGAGAAACATAATGGAATTCAATTTTCCAAACTGGAAACACATCAAACACACACAAAGAAGGGAAAACTAGATTCACTAGAAGGGAAATATTGAATATGCACTCCTAACAATTCACCATTCTCATATTTAACCATATGCCTCATTCATTATCAACTATTCATAAATTTTTCCCCAATAACAAACTGAATACTACAATATCATTTTTTTCTCCCAAAAAAAACACTCATAGATGCAAACATTCTTTTTGAAATACAATTTGCAAAGAGAAGTAAAAACTCCAACTTGGAATAGCAATCCAAAGCAAAAATCAACCAGTGAAGAGAAATCTTTCTAGAAATCCTAAAATCCAAATCGTCAATCGAAATTCGATACAAATCTCAAGGCTTCAAACAAAATCGTAGAGATGCCAACCATGGTGATGCACAAAAAATTCAATTAAATAAAAAATTAAATTTGAAACTATACAAATATCTGGGCCAATAAGAAAATTTGATAAAACAATATATTATACCTACCTTGTATAGTACTGAGGTAATCATTATTTAATAATATTATTTACTCACCCATTCAAAATCAACCAATAGAAATAAGGGGTAGGTAAACTTTATATTATATTAAGCTATGTAAGTACTAATAAAATAATTTATTATACTGTAATCATTAGTAACAAATAATTAATCAATCCTAATAATAATTAAACAATCAAACATTAATCAATAAATAATTCTTAAACAATAATCAATAAATAAACAAATATTCATTAACCAATAAATATTTAATAAACCAATAAACAAATAGTATTAATACTAATCTAATCAAATATTAACTACATATAAATAACATAGTCACAACACCTCAACCAACCTAACATAGGGTTTTAACATCGACACATGACTCTAACCACTAATTGCACCACAACACAACTAACAAGGTGAACAACGTAAGCCTAGGGTATGAGAGGGAAACACATTGCATCTATAACAACTTACCATTAGGATAGGACATGCTTAGACTTGTGAGACAAGGTGAAATAGATGTTTGGTACTTGTAAACCTGCAACCACCGCTAAACATGATACAACATATATACAACATATATATATCATAAATGATCAGGCAAGTGATAGAGAATTGGAACATCATACCTTGCTCATATGAGTTGTATGACATTGCCTCTAATCATAAAGACACTAGAAGATAATCACAAACATCTTAGCATCAATTCTAACATCACAATCATAGAGTAGCGTTAGTGTAATCATAATGCTATCAAAATCCTATAAGCAATATGATCCAACATGAATAATGAACACATATAATTCATCAAATATAGATCCATATTCAAATCCAATTCAATCATGAAATAGGTTTAGTACATAGCATGATACCAACAAACCATCATAAAGTAGACTAAGCTAGATCAATATAATTCTCTGATGTTCAGAAAGACACGATGAATGAGGGAAGGGCACTACATGTGTGCTCTTCCTATCATCTATACTCCCTACATGATAACTATCAATGTATCTTATTAGTTGAATTCATTTATCCTTGAGTAGAGTATTTCATAGTTTCTTGTTCCACTAACATATTTCAAAATTATTTTTCCTAATTTCCAATGAGAAATTTTTGGAGACTCAGTGAACCTGAAATGAGACTAACACAAAAAATTATGCCTATCCTAATGGCTGCTAAATACATGAGACTGCCCACAAGTTTTTATACAAAGTTGAATTAGCATTAGATCATTTATTGTCCTTAATTAATTTCAAGATGGTTACAACAAGTTTTGTGACTGATTTGCAATTCATCACATTAAACATTTTTCAAATTTCCTTTGCATACTTAGATTATGAAATAGATATAAGTTTTATATTTTTTTTACTTACTTCAATGCTAAAAAGGTACTTAATTAAGCCAAAATCAATCATCTCAAATTCCTTCTTAATAGCTTATTTGAATGCGTAAATTGATAGATCACCTGTGAATGTCAAGTCATCAACATATATATAAACAATTATGATCTCACATTACTCATTCATCTTGGTGTATAAAGTATGTTGATTGTTGCACTCGTTGAATCTATTTTGCAAAATATTAGAGTCAATTGTACTATACCACTCCCTTGGAGCTTGTTTGAGTCCATAGAGTTCCTTCTTGAGCTTGTAAACCTTATTTTCATGGCCCAAAATCTCATAACCAAGTGGTTGTTCCACATAAACCTCTTCTTTTAAAAATTCATTGAAAAAAGTTGATTTCACATCCATTTGATATATTACCCACTTTTTTTGACCTCCTATGGCTAACATTGTCCTCATGATGTCTAAATGGGCTATTGGCACATTTGTGTCATTGTAGTCTACCCAAGGATGTTGTGAATAACCTTTTAATACAAGCCTTACTTTATGCTTTTTAACATCATCATTTCCATTTAATTTTGTCTTGTAAAGCCACTTTACTCCAATCACTTCTTTTCCTTGTGGAGGATTCACTTACTCCCATGTTTTATCTTTTTCAATAGTATTTATTTCTTCATTTATTGTATTTACCCGTATTTCTTCTTTAATAGCATCTCAAAAATGAATTGGATCTTCAATATGTGAATATAAACCAAAAGGACAAGTAAGACTTGCATTATTTTCACCTTCATTTTGATCACAAATGTCACTTTAACTTCTGATTTATTTTCTCCTCAATCATGCTAATCTTAAGTTTGACATGTCACTAAAACCTATTGTACGTCTTGATGGTCGAACACCAAGAGTCCTAATTGAAAATGGTGCTTGTTACAAATTGTTGGCATTTTAGAGGAATTGATTATGTGTTGCATTGATGTTTTGTCATTGATGTCAATACTAGTTGTTATAGTTGGATGCTGGCACTAGTTGTTATCAGTAGACAGGTTTTGGTTACTCGTATAGGTTTAAGGTTCTACCGGCACAACTTTCATTGAGAATTCTTGACAGGATGCATAAGTGGTATTGGTGTGTATTTCAGGATGCTGAAGATGTCCTTTGATCATGCTTCAACCAATTGGAGATGTTTCTTTGGCATGGTGGACTAAGAATAGGTCTGGTGCCTATCTAGGTTATGGATCGGTATCATGTTAACGTTTTCTCTACATGTTACCAAGATGATTTATGGATTGGTTAATGTTGTTTTGGTCTAAAGCTGATATGGCATATCATTATAATATGTATTTATTGAATGATCTTATTGAAATATCTTTTAGATGGCTGACCTAATTGGTTTAGGTCTTAGGGTTGGTATAAAATGATGTAACATCTCTTTGTAGATCAATTTATTGAATGTAATATGCGAATATTGTAATATCATTCAGGGAGAGGTTTAGGTCGATCATTGAGGATCGAATTGGCATTAAGGAAGTGGTCAAAGACCACAAGTATTGAGCTTAACTAGGACTGTAATCAAGCATGGTAGATGCTATATCTAGTATTTTATTCTACTGGATTATTGTCCAATATTCTGAGGTGGTTTTAACCTCTCTATAGTCAGTAAGACTCTTTTTGTAATGAGCAATGCACACTAGGTAGTGTGCCTTCCTAAATGTGCAAGCCCCTCATTGTAACACATAATTTTTGCAGAAGTATCATCTAATCGTGGGTAGGCTTCCCACTGTGGTTTTTCTATTTAATGGGTTTTCCACAGACAAATCTTGATGTTATGTGGTATGGTTGTATTGTGTTAATTATCTATTTAATTGTTGATTTGCATTGTTTACCAGTATCTGTTTCTACCAGCATCTATTTCTGCTTTACAAATATTTAATTGTGACATGCTTCAGTTTAAGGTTATATTATGGATTAATTATTGTAATCTGTTAACAACTGATTCACCTCGCTCAACCTCTCTCAGTTGTTCATCAGTAATCCTGACAATTAGTATCAGAGATTTGGTCCTCTGTTGCAGAATCTTAACCTCTTGAGGTAGATCCTATGGCAACTTATCCACTAACAACTATCTTTAGAAGAGAAATCCCTGAGATTGATGGAACAAATTATGGGATATGGAAGAACCAAATGGAGACTCATCTTATATGTCTTGGCAAGGATATTTGGGAGATAACTAAGAAAGGTTACATACCTTATTATTTGACATATGGCAATCATGTTCCTACAGACTTGGATAAGAATATTGAAAATAATTGCAGAGCTAGAGAAGCCCTTCTATGTGCACTTGCTTATTAGCAGATCATGGCATTGAATGAAAAATCATCTCCAAAGGTTATGTGGGATAAATTGAAAATTCTGAATGAAGGTGACCCTAGTGTCAAAATTGGTAAACTTGAAGATGGATGACAGTGAAAGAATTGCAACATTTATGGAGAGAGTAAATGAGATTGTCATGGGAATTCAATGTTGTGGAGGATCTCTAAGTGAAGATGAAATAGTTTCCAAAATATTGAGAGCCCTTCCACCAGCTTATAAGATTAAGGCCACTGCAATTAATGAGTTGAGAACAATGACAAACACTCTAGTTAATAGAGACATTATGATTGGGGAGTTATCTTCTTTTGAGCTTGAAGAATTTGGACCTCCTAGAGCTACAAAATCTAAATCTACTTTTCATGCATTATCATCATCATCTACCCAAAAGAATGATTGGAAAGCCCTATATGCAAAGAAACTGGAAGACATGAGGAAAGAAGATGAAGAATTTAAGAAGCTTGAAGCCTTATTTTCTGGAAGAGTACCTAAAGGACTGGTAGGAAGTAAGTATGAAGGAAAAGAACCTTTTAAATGTTTTGCATGTCATAAGATTGATCATTTTGCATCTATATGTCCTGAAAGGAATGCAAGATTTGAGGAAAGAGTTAAGAAATATTTTAAGCGTAATCAGAACATATAAAAATTCAAGAGAAACAAGAAATGCTTCATAGCGGATGAGGCAGAAACAACTGATGACTTTGAGGATGAACTGACAAAAGACTCTGCAAGTGGATACAACAATTTATGACTGGAGATAAAAGAAAATTTATGTCCCTGCATGAATACAATGGCAGTCAAGTAAAATTTGGAGATGACAAAACATGTATGATCAGAGGTAGAGACATTATTTCTCTGGATGGTAAGCATAATACTGACAATGTCTATTATGTAGAAGGTTTAAAGCATAATCTTTTGAGTGTTGGTCAATTGGTGGACAAGGGATTCCAACTTCAATTCAAGGATGAAAATGCCAAATCATTAAGAAGACTGGTTTGGAGATTTCTACTAGTACTCAGACTAGAGGTAATATCTGTCACCTAAACACTTGTAATAAGGCATGTTTGATTGCTCATATTGATGAGAGTTGGTTATGGCATAAGAGGTTGTGTCATGTTAATTTTTATTTCATTGTCAAGATCGGTTCAACAAAGGCAGTTAGAGATATACCTAAGATTATGAACACTTATAATCCGGTATGTAAGGAATGTCAATTGTGAAAGAAAGTTAGAACTACTTTTACGAGCATACAAGATAAATCTAATGATGTTCTTGATTTGATTCATACTGACTTATGTGGTCCAAAAAGAATTAGAAGCTTTCAAAGTGATAGATACATCATGCTGATAATTGATGATTATTCTAGAATGATGTGGGTGACTTTTCTTAGGGAGAAGTCTAAATCTTTTGAAAAAAGAAGATCTTTAAAGAAAAAGTAGAAACTAAAACTGGATTGAAAATCAAATGTCTAAGATTAGATAAAGGTGGTGAGTTCACTTCTCATGAAGTTAACAATTATTGTGAGACAAATGGAATTAGGAGACAGTTATCGGCTCCTAGGATTCCTTACTAGAATGGAGTGGTGGAAAGAAAGCACAAAACCATTTTCAATGCAACAAGAACCATGCTAATGAAAGCCCAATTGCCTCATATCTACTGGAGAGAAGTAGTGCGTACAACAGTCTACACATTGAATAGAGTTCACATCAAAGGTGAATCTGGCAAGACTCTTTATGAATTCTGGTTTGGACATACACCTACTGTTAAATATTTCTGAATTTTTGGAAGTAAATGTTATATCAAAAGGGATGATTCAATTGGAAATTTTGATCCTAGATGTGATGAAAGAATATTTCTTGGTTATTCTAATCAAAGAAAAGCATTAGATGTTACAAAAAAAGATTGCAAAAAATTGTGGAAACTACAAATGTGAAAGTGGATGAGAAATACAGAAATCATTCTATATCATATGATAGGATCGATAGTGGAAATGATCATAACTAAACTGGTAATACCTCAACCATCACAAGACACTAAAACTATTACACCGACATAGTCAGAAAACTCAACTGTGACTAATGATCAGATCAGTGAACCTAAAGTTTAGAAGACTCCAAGGTATGTAAGATTAAACCACTCTGAAGATCAAATCATTGGAGATAGGAACAAGGGAGTTGTGACTAGAAGAAGACTGGCTAATGAGGAGGTATGTCTTATTTCTCAAGTTGAACTGGCAATTGTTATTGAAGCTTGTAAATATAAATATTGGTTAAAGTCTATGGAAGATGAATTAGATCAGATAGAGAAGAATGAAACTTGGACTTTAGTTCCCCGGCCTAAAAAATAAGAATGTTTTTGGAACTAAATGGGTTTTTATAAATAAACTGAATGAGGATGGTCAATTTATTAAAAAAAAGCTAGACTGGTTTGTAAAGGATATTCTCAAAAGGAAGGAATTGAATATGGTGAGACTTTTGCACTTGTAGCTATAATTGAAGTTGTTAGACTATTTCTTGCCTATGCATCTTATAAGAACTGTAAGATTTATCAAATGGATGTTAAATATGCATTCTTGAATGGTGAACTTGAACAAGAGGTATATATTGAACAACCTGATGGTTTTTCACTAATAGATGATAAGGATATGGTTTGTAGGTTAAAGAAAGCATTATATTGATTGAAACAAGTTCCTAGAGCTTGGTTTACAAGGTTGGATAAATATCTTTTGAAGCTTGGTTTTATTATAGGCAGTGTTGACAGTAACTTGTATTACAAAATTACTGATGATGATATTTTGATTATTGAAGCATTTGTTGATGATATTATTTTTGGAGGAGAAGATAAATTGTGCATGGAATTTGTTAACAACATGAAGAATAAATTTGAAATGTCCATCTTTGGTGAAATGTAATTTTTCTGAGGTTTGCAGATTACTCAAACTGATAAAGGCATCTTTATCTGTCAAACAAAGTATCTAAGGTAATTATTGAAGAAGTTTGTTATGGATAATTTCAAACCTATAAGTACTCCTATGGTGACAAGTGAGAAATTATCTATCAAAGATACATCTACACCAGTAAATCCAACAAGGTATAAGTTTATGATTGGTGGCTTGTTATATCTAACTCAGACTAGACTAGATATTATGAATGATATGAGTATTGTTTATAGATATCAAAGTAATCCTTAAAAAAATCATGAATGTGCAATAAAGAGGATATTCCGGTATCTACAAGGCACAACTGAATTTATCTTATGGTATTATAGAGATGAAAACTTCACTTTGTGTGCATATACTGATTTAGATTAGGCAGGAGATACTGATGACACGATGAGAACTTCCAGTGGAACTTTTTTCCTTGGAAAGAAACTAGTTTCATGGATCAATAAAAAACATTCATGCATTTCCTTATCTACTATAGAAGCTGAATATGTTGCAGCAACAACTAATTGTACTCAGGTCATGTGGATGAAGCAAATGTTGAAGGATATCGGGGTAAAATGTAGTGAACTAGTAGTTATCTACTAGGATAACTCTACAGCTATTGACATGTCTAAGAATCCAATATTTCACTCTAAGACTAAGCACATTTCAATAAAGTTGAACTTTATGAAGGACAAGGTAGAAGAAAAGGAATTCAAAATGGTTTATTGGAACACTAAAGAGCATATTGCAGATATATTCACTAGACCGTTGGCTAAGGAATCATTTGAGTATTTGAGAAACGAGTTAGGGGTTTCTACCCCTCAGGTAGAGACTTGATTGATGCATTTTGGCATCAGTCCAGAAGGGATTATTAGAGATACTATTATTTCTGGTACTGATAAAGTGGTGCTACTACTCAAGGGGAGTTCTAGGGAATTACATTATTGCTTTGATATTTTCGTCAGTTTTATCGCAATTATGTCAAAGGGGCAGAGATATTCATGTGAAAAATAAAAAAGGAGTTGTATACATTAGGGGGAGAGATATATTTGTAATTTAGAGCTTTACAAAGATATTACTCAAAGGGGAAGTTTTGTTGGTTGTCTTCCATTGCGGGAGACTGGTTTGGCATTTTTTTGGTACTTAGATATTTTTCACATCTAGTGTTGCCATCAATGCTAAAGGGGGAGATTGTTGGAATTTTGGAGGAATTGATTATGTGTTGCATTAATGTTTTGTCATTGATGTCAACACTAGCTTTTATGGTTGGCTACTTGCACTAGTTGTTATCGGCAGATAGGTTTTGGTTAGCGGTATAGGTTTAAGGTTCTACTGGCAGAACTTTCACTGATAATTCTTGATAGGATGCATAAGTGGTGTTGGTGCGGCTTTCAAGATGTTGAAGATATTCTCTGATCATTATTCAACTAGTTGGAGATGTCACTTTGGTGTGGTGGACTCAGAATAGATCTGGTGCCTATCTAGGTTATTGCCTAGTATCATGTTAACGTGTTCTCTACATGTTACCATGATGATTTATGGATTGGTTAATGTTGTTTTGGTCTAAAGCCGACATGGCACATCATTATAATATGGATCTATGTAAGGATCTTATTGAAATATATTTTAGATGGCCAACCTATTTGGTTTAGGTCTTAGAGTTGGTATAAATTGATGTAAGATCTCTTTGTAGATCAATGGTATGGAATGTAATGTGTGAATATTGTAATATCATTCAGGAAGAGGTTTAGTTTGATCATTGAGGATAGAATTAGGATTAAGGAATTGGTGAAAGTCCACCAATGTTGAGCTTAACCGAGACTGTAATCAAGCATGGTAGATGTAATCTCTGGTAGTTCACTCTACTGGATTGTTGTCCAATATTTTGAGATGGTTTTAACCTCCATGTAGTCAGTGAGAGTCTTTTTGTAATGAGCAGTGCGCTCTAGGTAGTGTGCCTTCTTGCATGTGGAGGCCCTTCATTGTAACACATACTTTCTGCAGAAGTATCATCTAACTATGGGTAGGCTTCCCATCATTGTTTTTCCCTTTATCAAGTTTTCCACATACAAATCTCAGTGTTATGTGGTATGGTTGCATTGTGTTAATTATTTGTTTCAATGTTGTGTTGCATTGTTTATCGGTATTTATTTCTACGGGCATTTGTTTCTTATTTATTGATATTTAATTGATATGTTGTCTAGTTGAAGGTTTTATTATGGATGAATTGTTGTAAGTTGTTAACTAAATTACCCACCCCCTCCCCCCCTCTCACTTGCTCATCGTTTATCCTAGCACACATTTGATGGAGTATTTTCTTGAGTGTACAAGATTTTCATTATTTTTTATGGTGTCATTTGTTTTCCACTTTGTTGGCCTCGAATGGGTGTACGAGTCATAATTGAAGGAGAGTCCGCTAGTATAAATTCTTCCTTTTTCTTTTTGTTGTATGTTGGCTATAATATTGATGTTCTATATAAACTTCCATCCCATGCTTCATCAACTTTGAACTGCATGTCTTTGCTAATTATAACATTTTTGCTGATTGGATTGTATAACGTGTAAGCCTTGGAATCATAACTATATCCAACAAATATGCAGTTTTATCCTTTATTGTCCAACTTTCTTCTCAATTCATCTGGCACATGTTCATATTCCCCACATTTAAATACTCTCATCTAAGAAAAATTATGTATTTTTTCCACTCCATGCTTCTTCTAAATTCATATTGATGACACTTTTAGTGGGATATCTATTCATTATATATGTTTCACGGGCTAAAACTTAAGCCCAATACTCATTTGGCAAGTGTTTTACCTTCAACAAGCTCCTTTCTACTTCCATAATTGTTCTTTTTTTTCCATTCAACTACACCATTTTGTTGAGGGGTATATCTTGTAGTGAATTTCTTGTGGATTCCATAATCATTGCAAAATTTTATGATAATTTAATATATATTCACCACCTATATATGTTCTTAATGTTTTTAATGTGATGCTCACTTTTCTTCTTAGCAAGAGTCCTAAATTCACGACAAAATAATCAAACACCTCATGATAATTTTTTAGAAAGTAGACCCATATATTTCTTGTGTAATCATTAATGAATGTCAGGGAGTAGCATCTTCCACAAATTAATGGTGTTTGCATTTGCCCAGACAAATTTGATTAAACAACTCTAATGGTTTGTCTGTCCTTATTAAATTTTTGGCTTAAAATGATTCCCTATGTTGCTTGACAAACATACAACCATCACATATTCCATACAGTATTTCTATTAGTGGAAACCCCTTCACCATTTTTTTCTTATGTAATAAGTTTAAGCTTCCAAAGTTTAAATTGTTGAGACATGGACTAGCTAAGGCTCAAACCTAGGACCTTCCATATCGTTCTTGAGTTTCCATATGTTGCTTGAGTTCTCTACCATTGAGCTACTGGCCCTTCTTGGAGTAGTCCATCATTGGTCTGGGTGTGGCTTATTTCCAACACCAACACCTCCCCTTAAGCTACACCTCTCGGGTGCTTGGGGCTCCTAGCCTAGACCTGGATATGATACCATGTTGAGACATGGATCGGCTAGGACTCGAACCTAGGGTCTTCCATATGCTACTGGAGTGCTCTACCACTGAGCTACTAGCCCCTCTTGGACCAATCCATCATTGGTCAGGGTGTGGCTTATTTCCAACACCAGCATAAATGTCCAAATATTAGATGTCATAACCAGTTTTCATTTTTAATTTCTGATAGAAATATTAATTAGTTGACTATTGTAGTTTTCTTTTCATTCCCTTCTAATTTTCTTGAAGGGTGTGTTTGAGAAAAATTCTACCTTTAAATTTGGTTTTAGCCTTAGGGAAAACATTCTATTTTTGCTCATTAGAATATTGGCTATAAGCTGATTTCTAGAAATTTGCCTAAAATTCTGCATTCATTGTTCTTAAAAAACATTATATACCAATTTTGAATGAGCTTCCCTATACTCATTATGTTTCATGTTAGGAACAAAATAGACTTTAGAAATAAACCTTTTCTCCCCCTTTTTGGTTAAAATATTGACACTTCCTTTCTCATAATTGACACATTGTTATGGTTCCCTAATTTAATATCTAATTTTGCAATTTTATCCAAGCTAAAAAACATTTTTATATTTCCATTCATATGATTGTTGCCATATATCCTTCTTGTGCAATATTTCAAGCTATAAATATGTTGTCCTGATTTTGGTTATCTTTTACCTTTGACTTTGAGGTTGATTTTGAGTTGAGATTTGATGGTTGCCTCTTCCACTTGAGTTTACACTTGAGCTTGATGGGCTGCTTCATCCACCTTTATATAAATTTCTTTGCCTACCTCAGAAATTTGAACTTGCCTACCTCTACGTACCATGGTTGATTGAGAGATGTGTTTTAAGAGTGTGCTTCAAACTTGTATCTTCTGACCTGCTTAGCCTATTCTCATGAGAAATAAGAGATCCATGTAGGCAAACTTCTTAAAAAGAATTCAACCACTTCAACTTTCAATAGTGTCACCATGAGAACCAATATTCTTTATTAGTCCAATTATTTGAGTGAAGAATGAGTCTATTTTATTTGATTCCTTCATGTATATTCTCTCAAAATCCCTCCTTAGCATTTGTAACTTAGTTGTCTTTACCTTAGCCATTCCTTGGTAGGCATTTTGGAGAGTATCACATGCTTGTTTTCTCTTTCTCGTTGCTGAAATCATTTGAAATATGCTCTCATGCACCCCTTGAAAGATATAGAAGAGAGATTTGGAGTCTTTTTTACTATTTGTAATACCCTAAAAATGGTCATCTAAACCATGGGCCCCTAATCTCGACAACATCACCAAGGTCCTAACCAAAGGCAATTAAATAAATCTTGAGCACACAATTAATTCTTTAATCATCAAATGTCACATGGCAAATTAATAGGGTTAGTGCAAGAAGATGAGTCCACTTTTTGGCCAAAAAGTGGAAGTGTTTTCCCTGATTTTCAGATTTTGTCTCATTTGAGCTTAAATTTTGAAACACTTAGATATTGAATCTTGGAAAAAGTCAATAATATAAAAGATAGCCCTTTGAGTGTACTTTCCAAATATATAATTTATTTTAATGCCCACATAATAAAAAATAAATTTTTAAATGGAGTTCTAAAAACTATGTTTTAAAAATGTCTGTTTCAGGACCATACCATGCATGTGTACGACCCACACTTTTTGACACAATTAAAATTATTTTCTCAAACAATTTTGGAAAATGGTTTGTAACACACTGAAGATTGATGAGCATATTTTTCTGTATTTTTTTTTCTAATATTTTTTTTTTAATTAATTTTTTAATGGCCGTAATTATCATTTTAAAAATTTGATGTGTACGACCCACATAATTTGATGTAAACTTAACATTTTTTGATTTTTTTTTTTTTAAATACAAAAGAATGTTGTGTAGATTGATGACATATAATTTTTTTTCCAAAATTCTTTAAAATAAAAAAGTTATTAAATTAACAAAATTAGTTAATATTTCAAATTTATGGACCCGATTTAGTATAAATTAAATGAAAAATAGTTAAAATAATCAAATTTTAAATAAATTTACATATTTAGAATCTAGACAGTATAATCTGAAATGGGTTTTAATTTCGTATAAAAATTCTCTGATTAGAGGTGCGTAAACTATTTCTGAAGTTCATATTTGTGCTTTCATTCATGGAGATTTGAATTTGCAGGTCCATGTCTCAGGTGTGGCCATCCCAGGCCTATCTCGGGCCTAATCCCGAGCCAAGTGGCAGGTTGTGGAATCAACTTCCACAAAATGGGCCCCCATTTTCAAACAAGGGCGGCTTGTGGAAAAAAAAAAGGAAAAATGCCATTTAGAAATGGGGGCCCGCTTTTACACAAAACGGGGGCCCGTTTTTAGAAACGGGCCCCTGTTTTTTAAAAACGGGCCCCCGTTTTGTCTAAAAGCGGGCCCCCATTTTAGAACAAAATGGGGGCCCGTTTTTTTTTTGCTTCGGACCCCTGTTACCTTTCGACTGGGGAGCCCAAAGCACAGACGAGCCCCCATTTTTTGAAAACGGGCCCCCGTTTATAAGAGCGTGTTTTCCAACATGTGGACTTCCGTGAATTTGTGACTCATTACCTTGCACTTTCCCAATAAATCAATATTAATTAAATATTTATTTAATTAATTGATCATTCCAAGTAAATCATTTTAAACAATTATCTTATTTATTTTAATTAAATATCCTAGCATATTTAATTAAATAAATCGATTTGCCATTAGATCATCAAAAACAGAAATTAATTTGAAAAATAAATAAAACTTGCCATAAATATTCAAAAAAATGAAACAAATCAAAAAAGAGGAATTGGATATTATGAGCACAAATCTTTAAAAAAAGGAATTAATTGACAAAAAAGAATTAAATTTGAGAAAAGCATCCAATCACATCAATTCAATTAGTTCAATTTCCTTTAAAATTGAGAAAAGCATCCAGTCACATCAATTCACCTGGATTGTGCTTCCTCTTGGAAAATCTTGACCACTCATCATCATTTGATCTTAGCCATTGGTTTCTTTCTGAATTTTCTATAAATTTAGGCTCGCATCTCTCATTCAAAAAATCCTGGAGAATATATTGTTATTATACTATTTTTGCTCTAGGTTCATTGAGAATATTGCATACATACTTAGATCATTTATCTCATCTATTGCTTAAATCTTGTTAGATTAATCTTGCATCCATCTAACATTAATATCATGCTCATATAGATTAAAATCCTTCATCTTGGTGTAGTCTAGTCACTAGATTGCTTATACAAATCTGAGAGCAATCTTATACTCGCATCTTTTAGAAGGCAATGGGTCAATTTGTTATGGTTTTCATATTCATGTTTATATCTATCTAACCATGCATGTAGTGACTTGATTGAAGTGTTGTGTATTGCAAATACAGATACAGGTCCACTTTTCACACACATATTTATGGCACCCACCATGGGGCTCAAACCCACAACTACAAGATTTCTAATGTTTCTTGAGAAAATTTAATGTTTGGTTTTTATAACTAATAAACATGCTTTAAATTTGTAGATAAAAATCTTTCTTTTTGTTTGCTCTTCTATGACAGTAAAAAATGCTCTCGGTTTGGAAGGCATAACTTTTTATTGAATTGTTGGATCTAAACCAATTTTTGATATGTTTTTGAAAACCACGTTTTCTATAGGTTCACCAAAGGGATTTTCCTAAAGATTTTTTGGGTTTCAAAGTTATGATCGCTATAGTGCAGGACTATCATTTTACTTATTCTTTTGTGATAGTAAACAATGGTCTCAGTGTGGAGAGCATAACGTTTTATTGAACCAGTGGATCTAAACCAATTTTTGATATGTTGTGTAAAACCACATTCTCTACAGGTTCACTAAAGGGATTTGCCTCAAGATTTTCAGTTTAAAAGTTATGAATGATGGAGTACAGGACTATCATTTTACTTATTCTTTTATGAGAGTCAACAATGGTCTCTGTTTGGAGGGCATAACATTTTATTTAACTGTTGGATCTAAAAAAAATTTACTATGTTCTGTAAAACCAAGTTTTTCACATTTTCATCGAAGAGATTTTCTAAATTAGCTCTGGTTCAAAAGTTATAAACGACAAAGTGTAGTACTATCAAAACTGTCATAACTAGGATAGTCATAAAAAATTGAAATTCTTGTTAGATTAGTTTAATTTACAATTTGCATGATAGAATTTTCTTTTGATGATAATTTTTTATGTTATTTGGGCAACTGATTTTGGGATTTTAATGTTTACAAGATGCTTGTCAAAGAATCTACCAATCAAACATACGCCTGCCAAAGAATCAAGAAGAAAATGACTACTGACATATTGGTTTTGCAGGTTGCCTAAGGAGAATCGACTAAACATTGTATATTCATTTAGTATTTTCTTAGGCACTTAAATTGCTATTTGGTTAAAGAAAAAATCTATCTTTCGTGTTTTCAGAAAAATCTAAGAGGTAGGAGAGTATACTCTTGTCTTTTATAGACAATCAAAAATCTAGACCCTTGAAGCTTTTTTCTAGGTTTTGAGATTTGTGTACCTTTAGCGGGCCTATCATAGTGGGAAAAAGAAATCACCTTATGAGAATGACCCAAGTGAGTATAGCTGGACCTGAGCATTCCAACTCACTATAATAAATAGGCCTCTAGTGCTTAAAGTCTCAGAGGATGGGATTATTTGAGTTTTCTCTTTGAGATCTCTCATATCGAGGAATTTGTAGGGCCTTGCGGTCTCAATCACGTTTATGTGACTACAACTTATTTCAGTACCTTGTCAGGCTATAGGCCTTAATCATGCTTGCATGACTTCAAGGGGTAATTTCAAACAGAATTCCTGACTAAGATCTATAAGATTAGAAGCTACCCGATTCACCTCCGAAAGGTTGATAATCTTGGTGCAAGAGAGATAGTAACTCTCCCAAGACACTTTCCATATCATGCCCCCATTAGCATTTGGAGTCAGCTAATACGGTGTTGAGAATCCATTGCGTGAGACTCAACAGCTATATTATGATTAGCTATTGGGTGTGTACCTAAGTCAGCAAGAAAAGGTTTTCTTCTCTAAGCCAACTTCCATAGGGTTAGCATGCTGTGATTGAATTGTTATTTATCTTGCGTGTTTTCTTTCTTTTCATCCTTGAAACTGAAAATGAAATACTACAACTAGAGAAAATAAATCAAATAATATCAAATAATTCAATGATAAACTTTGTCTGAGTCCAAAACTGGTCCCTATCATTAAAAAAAAACATAGTCCTTATCAAAAACTAGTAGTTGTCAGTCATTGAAACTCTATATGTCAGAATCTCATCTTTGTCCAATCCTCTATCGTACAAATTTCTGATCTTGTCATTCAAAACAATCAAACTTGCCCAGATCAGTCTACAAGAAGCATAAAACTAGTTATCATCCTCTTGAGCATAATCAACCTTGATAGTGTACCCCTGTCGTTGCATTGCATGATTTTTTCGAACATCTCTCAACTAGTTCAAAAAACATCTTATCAAACCTAAGTTAACTTAGATAACATCTTACATAGGATAGATCATTCCTGAAACTAGACCAAATCTTAGTTACTTCACTCAATCACAACATTAAATGAACTACTAGCTACAATTTGATCTTGACTTCTGCAGCACATCTAGCTCTTGGTCCTGTCGGTTGTAAATGTTTGTTCAAACCAAAAGCTCTTCTAATTTTTTTGACAAAAGTAAGAATCTCATGGATACCTTAGCTCCAATTCCCATGACTACCTTTGCTCAAATACTTCAAGGTATCAAGAAATAAATATATGACATGGAAATCCAACAAAATAAATCAATGACTCCATTTGAAAAACAAATGCATGATATCAGGAGTGAGAAACTTCAAGGAATGCTAAAACAATTAAATGATTTGACAATCAAATACCAACAAATAATTGATGATCAAAAGCCAAATCTCAAACAAGATCACAAAACACCTTCACCAAGACAAAAAGACATCTATTCCCTAGATAGATAGTTTACACCTTTGGGGCAATCTATTGAGTCAGCTTTGGAAGAGCTTCTTCAGAACAATCTTATCATATTGCCTAAAAAGACAACATGGGGATGTGTAGTTTTGAGTAGTTACTATGTATATCATAGGCATAAAAAAAATAAAACTTCAATGTGTATGGAATTAAAACATAAGATTCAAGATCTCCTTGATGATGGTGTCATTGAAATTGAAGATCCTAACGACTCACCTAAAGAAAAAGAAGGAACTACTTCTAAGAATAATCAAAATCATGAACCTATGTCTAGCAAGGCTCAATATGTAGCCTCCATCCCTTCCATGATGCCTTCATCTCCTAAAAATTCTCAAAAAAAATCTATACCATCTCCTTCAAACAATGAAACTTCTCATGTTTACCTTCAAGGGCTATCTCCTATGGAAATCCAAGTCAATTATACAAGTTCCTCTAAAGATTTAAAAATCCTAGATCATATGCCATCATACACTTCAATTCCAAATGTACCCACTCTACAAAGTCCCACTCAAAATGCTTCCCCATCATGCCAAAATATGGAGACCTTCCAAGAATCCCCTATGCCTATGCACAATCCTACCCCTTCCTTAGAAGTGACTCCATGTCAAGAGGATAGTCTAGAAAATGAAAGAATAAGTCCTACCATAAATCAAGATCAAGACACCAAAACTCCTCAATCCCATCTAATGATTGAAAAAGATCCCGTTTCCCTAGAATCCCATGATGATCCCCTTATACCTTTCCATTTCTTCCAAGATGAAATCCTTCCATCTCAACAGAAAATCATCCTTCCAAATGCCATTCCTAATCCACTTCCTAAGCAAGATCATGATGCCTCTTCCACCTTTTCAAATGATCCTATTCAAAATGAAGAGTCAAACACCCTTCCTAATCTATCCAATGGTCCTCTTCCATGTCAAGATCAAAGTATCCCATCATCTCCTTATCATAATCCTCCATGTTCACCTCAAGAGTCCATCATGCCCATAAATCCCTCTCATGATCCTATCATTCCTTGCAAGACACCTCCACCTCAAAATGGACTTGCCTCTACATCAAAAGTAAGAAGAAACCCTTTGTTAAAAATATCTTTCAAAGCATGCATTATCAAAGAAAAGGGTTAGACATTTATGGACAAGGTATATTAGAACCCCCTGCTATAAAAGAAAATATTGATTATAATGGCTACATTTCTCACTCTCAAGATGTTGGTATCTCTCATAAATCCTACATTTCTCTAGTTAAATCCAAATACATGCCTTCTCCTTCATCCCTTCCATCCATTCTAGGTCCCTATATCCCTCCACCCCTTGCACAAGATCAACAAAGGCACACATCTTCGAGTACCTTCCATCTATCTAAAATACCTCCATATCATTCCTATCTATCCATGCATCTGCCTCCAAGAAATTTGGATGCCAAGCGTAAAAGTCATAAGTCAAGTAATCCACATGTATTCAAGGATCAACATGTCCCATCTAATCGACATGTCAAAACAAAGAAAAATATGATCCAAAAAGAAAAATAAACATATAAAACACCACAAAGGCCCACAAAGAAAGAAGAAAAGTCAAAAGTTTATGGGTTCCTAAGGCACTTGTACAAGCAATGCGCTCTAAGGAACTACAAAAGCATGAAAAATCAAAAACCATATGGATCCCTGAGCGGGTACTTGAAGCACAAAAGTCTAAAGAAAAATCAAAATTGGCATCCAAAATTTTTGTTCCTCCATCCAAACCTTCTAAGTCTATTCCTCCATCACCTCCTTCATCCATTTTGGGTTCTTATTCCCCAAAATCTATAACCTTTCCTCCATCCAAATCTCAAAATCTAAGATTCACTTCTCTTCCATATGTCCACCATACCTCAAGGCATTTGCCAATGTTGATCTTTCTAGCATTTTCATCTATCCATACACAATTCTTCCAACATCTTATCCATTATCCAACACCTCTTTTTCACCCTTCCATCCCTCTTATCCAATCCTTTGCATAAATCCTTGCCCTAGTTTCATTTCATTATCCTGCCAACATCTTTGAGCATACCTTTATAGCCATGGTGTATTGCAACTCATATTCTAAGGGTAGCATCAAAAGTAGCGAGATGTTAGGATCCTTCTTCCATCCCCTATCATGCCTCCATTATCTTCCAAATAAAAAAAATTATGAAAAAGTGAAAAGAAAAAAAAAATCAGAAAAAAAAAAGTAAAGAGAAAAATTTCGTCCACGAGTGAAAACCACTTCTTGTGGGGCCTTCAGAAAGTACCATGATGAAAACCTGGCAAATAGGCATCATGCATAATCCATTATCCTTTTTCACTTTACACTAGGGCCAAGTTTCATCCATGTACATCCATCTATTATCCTTCATCCTTCGTTATCCCTCATTCGCTCTATCTACCTTCATATCCCTTTTCCACCTTTGATCTTGACAAGGTTAAGGATCTTTGTAGGCTTCATGTGTCCTATCTATTACACTTGATCGAGACCCCTTAGCTCCTCTCCATCACTCGCTTACATCCTTCATAACTCCCTTTTAATCTTGCTTATCATATCTACCTCCTATCCAAATCTATCCCTTGATCTTGATCAATAGATATGGACAAAATACAAAAACATGCTTTCCACAAACCTCTTGACATGGCCACTTATTTGGACCATATGGCTTCGTTATGCTATATCCTTGCTTTACATTGCTAAAATATTTTCTTTACATCGCTAAAATCCTTGATTTATGTTGCTATATCTAGACCTTGTGCTTGGATTAACATTGTGAGATAGTCCTTGAAAGCGTCCAACATCATTCTCTTATCCATTCACTCACTCAAAATCCCTTTTTCCTTGCTAAACACTAGGGGCAAACATTAAAAAATCATAAAAAGTTCTAAACAAAATCCTAAAAATCCTAAAATGTCCTAAACAAAAACATAAAAATTAGAAAAAGTCTTGACAAAATCCTAAAACTTAGATAAAGTCTTGAAGAAATTCAAAAAAAGAAAAAAAGGAAAAGAAAAATAGAAGAAAAAAAGGGAAAAAAGAGAGAAAATGCTCTGGTGAAAAATTGGTAAACAGGAACCTTGGTAAAAAAATATATGCATCTCTGCCAAGCAAGTGAAAACCTGGAAAACATGTGCCTCTTGTACTCAATCACTCCATCTATCAATGCGACGTTGACATTCTCGCTTTCATGCATCTTTGATTTCGCCTATACATATCTTTTAGTCTCTTTTGTGACATTCTGGTTCATTGGAACCCTCATGGCTTGAAACTAATCAATGTCATAGTCTTAGGTTAATCAACCAAGCATATTATATGTCCTAAGCAGTATCAACCAAGTCAACCTTACGTCAGTGAAACCTAGTCATCCACTCTGAGTCATCCACCTGTCTCTTGACTACTAAAGAGTTTTATCACTGAATACATGAGAAAAACAACATAACAGAAAGCAAACACTAAATAGTTTGAGCTATGTATGAAAATTTTCTTTGTGTGTTGTCTTTTATATTGGTTTTCGATTATTATCCCTCTGAGTAACTCAATGAAGTCTATTGTGACCAAAAGGAGCAAGGATTGGGGGCATAATATTTTCTTGTTTTCTACTTGTATGAATGATCCCAATGATCTGGAAACATCTAAATTAGTTGGGTGTCTGTGATAAGAGCCTTCACATTAAGGTGAAATCACAATACATACCTCAACTCCACTTATTTGAATGCTACAGGGAGGTTCCCATCATTTCTTTGTCTATTTTGAGGGAATTTATTTATTGTATAGTCTGGGTCCATGCGTAATCTGTCCAAGGATATGAACGAAAAAAGGGTCATTACAGACAAGATAATTAATATTTCACATGAAAAGAAAGGAACTCTAATTTTCCTGCTGTGTTTGTAAAATGCTCGATGATGATGTTGGCATGTGCACACTCCAATGAGACATTGTAGATGATTGAAGGTTTTGTCATTGATGGCAACCTTACAATCCTATGACACTGGCAAGACATTCCACCGGCACTAGCAAGATTAGACTCTACACTGACACTCAATCTACCGGCACCGGCAATGAAAGGAAGCATGCCGGTATAGAGGCCGACATGAATTTTGTTGTAATATATTTTGTTTATTATTGTAAAATCTTTATAAGCCGACTTGGCAACATTGTAAAATGACTCATATATAAGAGATCATTATAGAAGGATATAGAAATGTAATTAGGCAAAATAAGGCAAACCTATTATGCAAATTATAGGTTAAGGGTTTATGTAAGAAGCAGAGTAGAAAGCGGTACTAGATTTGGCATTATGGATGCTATTCTAAAGTAGTACAAGACACTGGATTTATATAATCCATTTTATAAGTCAGTGAGACTTCTATATTGAGCAGTGAGCTCTAGGCACTTGGCCTTCCTGCATGTGTAGGCCCCTCTTGTAGCTGTAATATTCTCTTATTGGCTAGTAAGTGAATATTGTGGGTCACAAATCCCACCAAGGTTTTTCCCACACCAGGTTTCTTCGTTAAATATTTGTGTTATGGTGTGTTTTTCATGTGGTTGTTTCTATCTCTATTTATTGCATTTTCTTTTGCTTGTTGGTACACTGTTCTAATATCTTCTACATGTTTTAAGTTAAGAAATTTAATATACCAGTTAGATACTAATTCACCCCCCCCCCTTTCAGTATCTGTGGGAATCCTAACAATTGGTATCAGAGCTTGGTCCTCTGTTTTCAAAAGCCTAATAGCTTGAGGAAGACCTTGACACCGGTAGAGATGGAAAATCTAATGAAGCAACTTTAAGGAGCTCTCTCAGACTATGATGCAGAAAAATTGAAAAATATCAAACTTGAAGATGATCTAAAGGCTGCTCAGGATATTATTCAAGCACTTCAAGAAAATCTTACTATTTCAAGAAACAAGAGAAGAGAAATCTGTGAAAAGATGCAAAATGAAATTGATGAAAAGGAAACTCTTGATAATATGATAAACAAGCTGAAACAAGAGAACATGACAACAAATAATGAGATGCAAGATATGACAATGAGATTCTGTAAGGAAATTGAAGATAGGAAGAAGAATGAAGAGTTGACTAGAAGACTAAATGATGCAGAGAATGAAAACATGAGACTTAGCTATGAAAATGACTTGTTGAAGACAGATCTGATGCATACACAGAATGACTCCAATGAACTTATGAGATAGAAAGAAGTCTTAGAAAGAGAACTAGATACTGCAAATCAACATAAAGAGAAATTCAAGAAAAGCTCAAAAGAACTTGGTAACTTAATAAAAAATCAAAAACCTAAAGGTGACACTTGTGGAATTAGCTTTGAAGTTGGTGAAAGCTCCGGTACTGCAAACACACAGGATCATAGAAAACCAGTAAGACAACCTACTACTTACAAATTTAATGGAAAATGCTTTAACTGTAATAAGTATGGTCATAGAGAAAATCAATGTAGATCCAGAAATTATTAGAATATCAACACCCCCACCGGTCAATGTTCAAAATGCAACAAAGTTGGTCATAACTTTGAGAATTGCAGATTGAATGTGAGATGTTATATTTGTGGAAGATTTGGACACTTATCTAATTAATGTAGAACACAAACCGACATAGGTTATGGAAAGGCAATTCAAAAAAATAATGTGACTTGTTATGCTTGTAACAAGATTGGACATATTGCAAAATTCTGCAGAAGTAAAGGATCACTGGTACACAACAAAAGTTCTAGTTTGAAAGGTAAAGAACAAGTTGAAGAAGTTAAGAAAGAATTCTCAAAACAATGGATTAGAAAATCAAACCTAAATAATGTTGCAAATACTCCTCCACCGGTAGAACCAATCAACACTCCACCAGCAGAATAGAGTAGTACTCCACCAGCAGGAAGCTCTTCATCAAATTGAAGAAAATTTCCTTCACGGTTTGGCAATCAAATGAGACATATGCTATTATTCCCTCGATTGATGGTGAGAAGTTGAAAAATTACTTCTATACCGATAGACAAAGTTAAGTAATTACTTAACCGGCATGCATTAAATGTGGTAGATGACAAATTGACATTATAAATTCATGATTTTGGCTTCATTTTACTTCATCGAGCATTCAAGCATTCGAAGAGCGCGAAATCTCCAGAGCTAAGGCATTTCAAGCAAAGAGGCAAAGCACTTCAGCAATCAATCCTTCCTGAGGCAGAAAAAGGTAGTTATAATCATGGCATCCTCCTCTGCACTTGAATTCATAGCAAACCGTACTGTAGTCGAGGTAATCAAATGTCATAGGCCCATATTTCAACTAGTTCCCGAGATAGCTAAAAAGGATGACAATGTAAGTGCATTTTCCCAAATCCCTAAAGGAGTTGTTTTTGCAGAAGACCCTAGAATTTATATCCATTGCCATATAGAAGAATTAGGAGATGAAGAAATCAAGAACATGTACAAATCTATTATCTGTGATGATTCCAGTAAAGTCAAACCTAAACACAAAATTGTTGAAACCCTAGGATTCACTAAGATGCTCTGCATTCTAGACTTTCCTAAGGAAGTTATTAGGAGAGTATTAAGTAGGGTACATGGTGAATTTTTTTGGCTAGATTCGGTTCACAAAATTACCAAGGAAGCTGTGAAAGTTGTAACAGGGTTACCTTCCACCGGTAATAGACCAGACAAGACAAAGAAGGTCTCAAATGACTTGGTAATGAACCTAACTAGTGCAACATCTGACAAAAGGTCTCTAAGGGTTAATGATGTGACCAATATAAATGTGAGATTTCTTAGCATGATTTTAGGATACAAAGAAACTCATGCAAATAGACTTAACTCAGTTTCTAGTTTATGCATAAAAAGTGCACAAGATATGGTTAAAGATAATGTGAAAATTGATGTATGTGAATGGCTAAAGGATGAATTGATTGACAATTTAGGGAAGATCAAAAAGGATAAGAAAGGAACATTTAGATTTGGTAAGTTACTTGTACGCTTAATGCTACACATAACCAAACAGGTACTTGGTATAGGTATCAAGAACCTTGGATTTGACATGCCAGTAGGTAAACAGTTATCAGACTTGTTCAACAACATGGGTGAAAGAAAACAAAAGAATATTGATGAGTATTTTCAAGCACTAAAGGCCAAAATGAAGAAAAGAATTAGACTGTCACAGGAAATTGTTGACAAATACAAAGATGATATATGCTTTGTGATTAAAAAGGATGAGATCTGGATGGAATCAGTTATCCCAAGAACAATTTGGGTTACTGAGATGGGCTATGAGACTGATGACCACATCATCGAAACATATGCAAAAGTCCTTCTAAAAGCACCCAATGAACCTAAGGAAGAGGTATTTGGTAGTGCTGAGACCATTGAAAGCCAAATTCAATCTAAGAAGAAAGTAAAGAAAGTAGAAGCAACAGTAAGGAGAGGTTCAAGGTAGGCTAAGGCTATAAAAGAAGATGTACTGAAACAAACTGGTATCATTGAAGATAAGTTACAGGCACAACAACCAGAAACTCACCTATCACTGGTAGCAACTTCTTCAGAGAGTGACAAGCCAGCTAAATTTAAAAGAGTTGTAAGGAAAAGACAACCTTCACCGGTATCCATGCCCTCACCTAGAAGAACTAGACAAAAACAACAGGCAGTGAGGTCTCTGGTAAAGAAGACAACCCCAAAGAAAAAGCTAACACCTAAGAAGAAAAGGACTCAACAAAACATTGCTCCAATTGACAGACTGTTGGATGAAATCACAGAAGAAGGAAAACTCAAGAACATAGAAAAATTATATGATACACTATCAATAGATGAGAAAGAGCAAGTTGAAAACAGTGTCATTCTAAACCTAGATATCTATAAGAAGTTTTTAATGCAAGTTGTAGATGAACTACCAGATGAATTATTCAAGAGACTGGAAGCAAGAAGACAAGCTATGGTAGAGCTTGACAAGAAAATCAAAATTGAAAAAATACTTGTTGTTTACCCAGTTAACTCTCCAAAAGAAATAGGTGATCTAATTGCAAAGGCCAACCGATTAGTATTCTCTACTGCACACCGACATATTGTACTAATGGTAGGAAGAGTAAATGAGGTAATAGAAGAAATAGAAAATGGATGGGATATATTCCTTGTGGAGAAGGAAAAGTAGGAAGAGTACAGGAACCCCAAGCCTATCAAAGTCTATCAAAAGGACAAAGATAAGGGTAAAGGAAAGATCGGTGGACCCCCTAGTATCAAAATAAAAGATAACTTATCGCCACCGTCTCTGATTACTCCACCGGTAACAACAACAGAAGACCAACTGATAGATGATAGTATGAATATATCACAAGAGGATACTAATCCTAATTCAGAGGTACTATACCAATAAAACTAACATGGCTAGTGAGCCACTGGCAACTGACAACATTGATAACACTAAAGGAAAAGTGGAAGATGATAGCATAGGGAAATAGATAGAGAGACAAGCAAAGCAATGGGCTCTGGAACAGGAACAGGTTCATGTGGAAACAGTGCCACCAGCAACAGGAGAGTAACAAAAACCCTTGCTTAAGGAAATGGAAACACAGATTGACCTACCAAAGGTCACTACAAGCATGGTTACTTCCTCCACTGGTAGAATTCAGAATGTTGGTTCCTCCTCAGCAGGTTACAAATCAATGTAACTGAAGTTCTTTTATATTCTTTGAAGAAAATAACTGATTGTAGTTCACAAGCTTATAAAGCTATAGATGACACAATTCCAATTTTAAAGATAATAGCTCCAAAATGCAATATAGATAATAAGGATTCTTTGAGTCAACTTGACACTTTGTCGAAGTATATTACTGAAAACACAATGACAGTTGAGCAAATAAAGGAAGAGGCATTCAAAGAGAAATTAGAAATTGAAAAACAAAAATTCTTTGAGGATTAAATAAAGAAGTGTACTAGGGAATTTCACACACTTCTAATGGAACTATGCAACTCATTGAAGGAATTTAAAACTCTATACAAAGATATTTGCAAGACAAACTTTTTAATGGTTGACATAGATAAGAAAATGAGCAAGATACAAGAAGAAATAAATAAACTTGCTAACAATTTTGTTAATTCACCTAGTGCATTATCATTTTTTGAGCAAAAGATAACAAGCTTTGAGGAAGAATTAGTGAAGTTATAAAGAGAAAAGGAGAGAATAATAAACAAGGCTAAGAATCTGAGACTAAGACTAAGTCCAAGACTGGACTATCTAGCATCCTTGAGGAAGGAAATATCTAAGGCATTAGTACAAGGACAGAAAACACCGGCAGAGCATATACAGCACCTCACTGGTACAGTTCAAAGAACAAAGGAAGCAATAAAAGATAGTAAGAAGTTTATGGAAAGCATAAATTTGGTTTTGGTGGATCTTTTTCAAATTTTAACCACCCAGTTACAAGGTTGAGACAAAAAAACTACAACTCTATTGACACCTTGACAACGTTTGTCATTGATGCCAAAGGGGGAGTAGTAGTCTAAGAAAATAATCTACAAAAGACTTATCTGCTTAGGGGGAGCTCATATATTTTTGGTACACATTTTTGGAAACAATTTTTAGATACACTTTTGAAATTTTCTCATGAGTGTTGCCATCAATGCCAAAGAGGGAGATTGTTGGCATATGCATACTCCAATGAGACATTGTAGGTGATTGAAGGTTTCATCATTCATGGCAACCTTACAATCCTATGACACCGGCAAGACATTCCACTGGCACTAGCAAGATCAGACTCTACACTGGCACTCAGTCTACCAACATTGGTAGTGAAAGGAAGCATACCGACACAGAGGTCGATAGGAATTTTATTGTAATATATTTTATTTATTATTATTAAATCTTTATAAGATGACTTGGCAACATTGTAAAATGACTCATATATATAAGAGATCATTATAGAAAGATATAGAAATATAATTAAGCGAAATAAGGCAAACCTATTATGCAAATTATAGGTTAAGGGTTTATGTAAGAAGCAGAGAAGAAACTGGTACTGGATCTGGCATTATAGATGCTATTCTGAAGCAGTACAAGACACTGGATTTATGTAATCCATTTTGTAAGTCAGTGAGACTTCTATATTGAGTAGTGAGCTCTAGGCACTTGGCCTTCCTGCATGTGCAGGCCCCTCTTGTAGCAGTAATATTCTCTTATTGGCCAGTAAGTGAATATTGTGAGTCACAAATCCCACCGAGGTTTTTCCCACACTGGGTTTCCTCGTTAAATCTTTGTGTTATGGTGTGTTTGTCATGTGGTTGTTTCTATCGTTGTTTATTGCATTATTTTTTGCTTACCGGTACACTGTTCTAATATGTTCTACATGTTTTAAGTTAAGAAATTTAATAAACCGGTTAGATACTGGTTCAACCCCCCCCCCACCCTCTTAGTATCTATGGGAATCCTAATAGATGACAATTAAGCCTTTCAAAATCTAGTGACTAGGTTTAGGGTTGCATCTCATTTTGCATTTCATTTTGCCTTTTTTGAATTTAGAGTGATTTTGATATAATAACAATGCTCTCTTTATTTTCTGCATGAGCGCTGAAAGATTCCTCATTTTTTAGCTAAGTGGTCTCTTTTCATCATTTCTCCGATCAAGTACTTGTGTTTTGGAGATGTTTAGCTACATACATAAACATTTAATATAGTTTCATACATTTAATTATTACTTATTTGTATTCATATTATTGCATGAAGAAAAATAAACATTTGCATTACTAGTTACTCATTCTCCTCATTTATTTGCATCATCATTTATTTGCATAAAAATAAACAAAAATAAACACCCATATTTCATTTGCATTCATTTATCTATGCTGAAAATAAATGCATACATATCGAATAAAGCATATAGAACAACATCTCATAATCAATCAACACAAGTATGATGAAATCAAATTACGAGCTTGTAAATCGGTTGTCCTGAGTCCATTTTTGGGATCGAAATTGAAATTTGATGTCAACCCGCTCATCAAAATTTGACAAAATTTTGACCACTTAGCACTTTTCATCAAAAGCTCATTCTCTCTTCTAATTGCGCTCAATTTCTCATTAATCAAAGTTGAATCTCAATTTAATTTCTACAAATCAACTTTGTCCTTAATTTCTTATCAATCAACGCAAAAATTCCAAAAATTCCTTTGATTCAATTTGTGCTCAAATCATCGCTCAAAATTGTCTATCATCATGTACCCTCGCTATCTTTTGATTTTGCTCCCGAGGGGGCATACTCATGACCTTATGACCTCACATCTTCAAATGTCGAGAAAATTTTCAAATCTTCATCGAAAGTCAAGCAAACATCTTTTTCAACTAAAAAAATCAATCAATCAAATCTTTATTGTTAAGGGGCATCTCATCTTCATCGCTTTATATCAAGTTGAGATTTCTCGATCATCTAAATCAAATCAATCTCTAGGGGCATATTAGTTTCATCACTTTATATCAAGCTGATATTTGTCTTCATCTGAATCAATCTCTTAACGTTAATCAGTTTCATCTCTTTTCATCAAGCTGATTATTTGTTTAAACTCAATCAAGGGTTTAAAGAGTTTCTTTAATCACACTCAATCTAAGCAGGTGTTTAGTATTCGTCATTTTGGATCAAGCTGGACAGTTTATCTTCATTGTATCTTGATCAATCAAGTTCAAGATTGATTTTTATCATCACTCATTGTATCTAAGTTCAATCAAGTTCTAGATCAATAAGATCTGCTTCTTGATCAATCAAGTTCAAGTTCGGTATCTTTTGTTTTCTATCGCTCCTAGTTCAATCAAGTTCGGGATCGGTATTGCTTTAATCAGACTACATTCAGCTCCATCGCTTCGAATCAAGCTAAACACCTTGCTTTTAATCTAGTTTGTGATCAATCAAGTTCAAAACTGGTATCTCCTGGACATCAACTATTCTTTGAACCAACGTGTTGCTTGCACATTATTTCAAAGAGGGGCAAATGTAATACCCTAAAAATGGTCATCTAAACCATGGGCCCCTAATCTCAACAACATCACCAAGATCCTAACCAAAGGCAATTAAATAAATCTTGATCACACAATCAATTCTTTAATCATCAAATGTCACATGGTAAATTAATAACTCAATATTAACTAAATATTTATTTAATTAATTGGTCATTCCAAGTAAATCATTTTAAACAATTTTCTTATTTATTTTAATTAAATATCCTAGCATATTTAATTAAATAAATCAATTTTCCATTAAATCATCAAAAAGAGAAATTAATTTTAAAAATAAATAAAAATTGTCATAAATCTTCAAAAAAGGAAACAAATCAAGAAAGGGGAATTGGATATTATGAGGACAAATCTTCAAAAAAGGAAATAAATCAAAAAAGGAATTAATTGACAAAAAAGAATTAAAATTTGAGAAAAGAAATCAATTGGAGATAATCTTGAAAAAAATTAATTAAAAATTGATAAATAATCTCAAAGAAAGCAATTAAAACAATTAAATCTTTAAATTGAATGAAATAGAGAATAAATCAATGTTTTCTTAATTTTATCTTAATTTTAGTTCAATTTCCTTTAAAACTAAGAAAAGCATCCAGTCACATCAATTCACCTAGATTGTGCTTCCTCTTGAAAAATCTTGACCACTCATCATCATTTGATCTCAGCCGTTGGTTTCTTTCTGAATTTTCTATAAATTTAGGCTCTCATCTCTCATTCAAAAAATCCTAGAGAATATATTGTTATTATACTATTTTTGCTCTACGTTCATTGAGAATATTGCATATATATTTAGATCAATAGAATATATTGTTATTATTCTATTTTTGCTCTAGATTCATTGAGAATATTTCATACATATTTAGATCATTTATCTCATTTATTGCTTAAATCTTGCTAGATTAATCTTGCATCCATCTAGCATTAATATCATGCTCGTATAGATTAAAATCCTTTGTCTTGGTGTAGTTCAGTCACTGGATTGCTTATACAAATTTGAGAGCAATCTTATACTCGCATCTTTTAGAAGACAATGCGTCGATTTGTTATGGTTTTCATATTTATGTTTATATCTGTCTAACCATGCATGTAATGACTTGATTGAAGTGTTGTGTATTGCAGATATAGATCCACTTCTCTCACACACACTATTATCCTTTAATAAGTCTTTCTCTACTTCAGACAATGCATTGTATGTTGCTACATTTGCTAGTTCCTATTAGCAATTCTCAACAAACTCGCATTAATCTTGTGAACAAAACAATACCTTCATAATCACAACCCAATAATCATATAAGTTTTAACATTCAACTGAGAAATTTGTGAATTGTGAATTTGTAATACTTGTTTTTGGAGCTGCCACGGTTGCTAAAAATTACCTAAGCATTGGCCTCTATTCGTATGTCTAACAATAATAAGGGCAGCAGAAAACAAAGGCATTAATATACAAACTTATATGTGCACACTAAATCTGTAATGAAGATTATACATAAATTTTTATTTCAAATACTTGTCCTGTCTGAGGTGAATGAGGAGGCACGCTGGGCTTGACAAGACTACAGGTGGCTCGAGAGTTTAGATATCTACGGATGTAGAGTAAGGTAGTTGGGATTAGAGCCTAAAACTGGGATCTGAATCTAAGATAGGAATGTAGATCATGCTTCCCTTGTTATTATTTTTCTAATCGGATTAGTTTGTGTACATTAATTTTTGAATATGATGACTAAAGAAAAGGTCACTGAAATCAATATCATTTGACCTCATTTAAAATTGTTGTTGAATACATGACACAAGCTAAAAAGCAAAACAAGATAATACATGAACATGCATCCACAATGATCATGCGTATGCTTGCATTTACCTATACACTTCAATTTTCTCAAATTTTCAAAGCCAAACGAGCTATGCCAAATAGGCAGGATAAAAAAAAATTCACTTTCCAAATGAAAACACATTGATAACACCTATGGTACAAATCATTTTAACTCCATTCACATTCTTACCCTTGGGATTCTCGGTTGGTTGATGTCCAAGGTAAACTCTCTATAGCATATTGTAGATATTTGTTAGGCAAGCAAGCTCCACTATCACATGTAAAAATTGATGATTGAAAGAACAAATTGGTTATCAATTTTTTTTAGATGTGTCTGGCTTTGAAATCCACTTTTAACGTGTTTAAGTTAGGATTTGGTTTTACATTTATTTTCAATTTCAAGTCTTAAGAGAAACTTATGGTTGAGATTGGTATCATTGTCAAGGTATTTCATTGTGATATTACATAAAAGACTGTGTCTAAGACTTATGTTGTGAACCTCAAGGCATTCCAAACTAACCTTGTATAATATTCCCAAGGAAAGTTGAGCGATTTTAAATTTCTTAACTATAACAAGACCATTATGATTATGGAAGTTGATAAGGGGAATGCCACCATTGAGGTCAGAAAAAATGGCTGAAAGAAAAATGAAATACCATCATTTCAATAATGGTAGTTACAAAAGTGTGTACCCTTACTCTTCCTAGGATGTTGAGGTTATAAAAATGTCATCCTAACAATGAGATCAAACCAAAGATATATGACAAATAAAACCCCTAATTGAAAAATGCGCTCCTTCATACATACTAACTTTTTCATGCTATAACTCCAAATAAATATAAGAAAACCTTCAAAATAAGGTACCTAATGACTTCACTCCCTAATTTCCTAGCCTATACTTTTAGTAAATAAGCATCACAATTATCTATTTTCCATTCAAGAAATTAAACTTCATCCTTGTAAAACCATTTTTCCCATTTATATAGTCCACATGCATATATTGATTCATAAATATAAAATGATATTCATCATTTAAGAGGTGTTTTCCACTCATATATCTAATGTAATAAATTAAGAATTCTTCTACTAATATTCAACATTTTTCTTGGGTGTAAAGATCCCCAACCAGCCACTTGAATACAACATTTAAGGTTCCATAGTTTCTACTAATCGAGACTCTTAGAAAGTGTTTTTTTTCTTACAAATACTCATCGGCGTTTCCGTAGTATCTACTAACGCAAGGAACCTGCAAGAACAAGACAAAACTATCACACAAAAAAATTCAAGTACCACAATGTAAACATAGTCAACCTAAAAAACCATTACAATGATCATGAATCATATAATAGATTACCTTCTTTATTTTATAAAAATCTGGAGTGTTTGAAGGCTGAACAGGATAACATTTGTAAACCTGCACCTCTTTGAAAGCAGCTTCTGTCACTGGAGTTCTTGCCTTTTTCCTAGCTTTCATAGCCTACAAATAGAAAGCACTAGTTAATATGGATTTACAGACTTTGAAGCATGTATTAGAAACAGATGAAGGCTAATTGAACTACATAACTGTAATTTACTACTTGTATATAGCTTAAAAGCTTTTAAAAATTAATGGATGTAACAGTCACAAATTTAGCAATAAAACCATTTAAACATTATTAAAAAAGTAAAGATCCAGTCATCATTAAAAAACTAAGCATTTATGACAAAAGATGAATGCTTTCACTGAACATCAAATCCAAAACACAAAACTTAAGCTGTTAGCTTACAAATTTAATACATGAGAGAAATCGGCTTATAATCAAGTTATTTTTTTCTATTATAAGCACACTCAACGCAAAAAATTGCCCAAAAATAAATATCAACATGTCATGGCCACATACTTCATCATACTTGCTTTTGTCTTCCATCACCCTCTGCCTGACAAAATTCTACATCAAATCCATTAACATTCCATGAGCTAAAGAAAAACAGTGCAACGTCACGACACTAAACATACCGCTATAAATGATAATGGAAAGATCAAATGTAAAACCATAGCATTAAACGTACTAGAATAAAAGATAATCAATAAAATGTAAATGGGATACTTCATTTAGTCTCAAGACTAACCTCAAAATCTTGCACTTTATCATCTGGTACTTCTTGATTGGCGATAAATTCCTAGTAGCATTAAAGAGAGAATATGAAAATAAAATTTTAAACAAATCGATATCGAACATAATACATGCGGTTATAGAAAAAAGTAACAACAGTACGAATCTTCACATACAATTCATATCATTTCTTAATATTTAAAAGAACAAAACAGCCTTGAGACTATGTTGTTCAACCACTTATATAATGTGAAAACTAAATACATCGACCTTCCAAATAAACTTTTAACACCACGAGTATAAACTATAAAGTAATGCAAGATTTATGAGATATAATCACCTCAAATTTTTCAGTCTTCCAATTGAATGAATCTGCAATCTGCACAAAGATGAAAACCAAGCTCAAAGTCAATGTGCCTTTACCATAATTGTCTTCACGACATATCTCATAGAGAAACTTACTAAAAGAATAATAATTAAAAGAAACATATCATACCGGTTGCCCCTCGTCTAAGGGGTACACAATTGGTACTTCTGTATAATCTTCATCCGGGTCCTTTTTGAAAGGGTGATAGAAATCTGATTCACACAAGCAAGATTCATGGTTGCGGTGATAGACCATGCAACATAAACCAATAAATAAAATGCAGAAAATTCGAAAATTCTAGTAACAACTAATGATAGTATTTTCATTTTACATAAACATGTTTCACATAGGATGCAAATCACATTCTATGCCGGTGTAAACTGAGCAAATGGCATTATAAATATTTTCTTACACTAACTAAGAAAAATTAAATAAACATAATAGTTTGCACAAAAATATTAGTCAAAGGTATAAATTATGTTCAAAGAACCAATATTACCATTTTAAACATCCATACAATGTCATAGAAAGCTATGTCAGCCAGACTTTCCATTTAGCAAATAGGCTTGATCCATGGCTTATAAGGATATCTCTGAAAGAGTTACATATGAGCACCTACATTATCTACTTGCTAGCCAAAGCCAAAGACACAGGATTAATGTATAGAGGCCCAACAGGGAATGAAAAGGGAGAAATAAGGGTATGTGAGAACTACTCACAATTAACTTTACATAACAAATCTCATTATTTTAGAGTAGATGGTGCCTTCTCCATGCATATAACAAGTAAGTTGCAAAGTGGTATTTATCAAAGGTTATCCCCACATGCACAAGAATTGGTGAAGTAATATAGTACTTGGTTCATTTAGTTTCTCAAGTTCACTTATATACTAGTTCAAGGATCCCCATCTCTACCATAAAAGATTCCACATTATCATACTAACAAGATAGTGTTGTTGGAGGTTTTGAGACAATTAGTATGACAAGACTCAAAGGGAAAAACATAAGACAAGGATTTCCTTTCCCATTATGGTTGGACAATCATAGGAGCTATGTCCATCTTTGCAAGCAACCGAGAGAGCAAATAAAGAGATGAAATTTTATCCCCTCACTAAATATCCTTCAAGGGATATTTTTTAATCCATATAGAAACATAAGGAGGAATAGTGGTAACAAACACAAGCATAGGCCACATATAGACAACTATTGGATGAATGTCAAAGATGATTTTGAGATTAGTAAACAATTAAAAAACTCTGTTTTTGAATTTTTTATTTTAAAATATGCATAGAAGTAAATAGGATAGGGTAAAGAGAACTATGCTAAGTCTAATCTAGCCAAAACTATGCTAAGCCTAATCTAGCCCTACGAACAAAGAGATGGGATCACTCATGCAATTTAATCAAACCACCTTTCTCTCTGCCAACAGAGCACAAGTATGCGAAGGCACTGCAATCTTGAGAGGGTGTGTAAACAATTTTAAGGTCATCAATGGAAGCCATCGATTTGAATAATATAATTCAAGTTAAGAATATACATATAATAAGCTTAGACTAACCTTACAAAGTATGCAACAATCAGATACAAACAAAAGGTATGAGCTCAGATTCTACAACAAGCAATCCTATCAAATCCCATTTGTCTAACAACTTGAAAACAAATGTAATGTATATGAAGAGAGTGAGACCATGCGAGCTTTAAAACAACACAAGAATACACCAACAATTGAACAATGTATTAAGTGACTACTCAAAAACTCTTCGCAACAATCTTTGACAACATTCTCTCCTCTTTTACAGATGAGGGGGGTCACCCCTTTATATAGGCTTCAAGCCTTGGCTACATGCAAAACTCTAATTAGGGTTTCTCCCTAAAATATTCCCCACACATGATGAAACAAGGTGGGAATCAACAATAAATTCCAATTATGCCCATATACAATTAATTACATTTTGCCAGAAAAAAATATCCACTGTGCATTGAATGCACCATTATCCATCGAGTTAACCCAATATGAAATAAATGTTCCTCCATGCAAAATTGTTCATGCTGCCATAAATGTCCATCATCTCTTAAATGTGACGACTACACGCAAAAGAATCTGTCACGATGTCATAAATGTGGCGACTACATAGAAAATATGCCCCATAATTCAGCATGTGTTGACCCGGTTGCCACTTGGAAAGAAACCTTGGAGAGAAAAGATTTCATCTAGGAAGAATTTTCTTTGAAGTTATAAATTTTCCTTGTTCTAGGGAAGATTTTTCATCAATTTTGCGCTTTTCCTATTTTTTAGGAAAATTTTCAAATTAGGGTTCCAAGGTCAAGGAGAGAAAATTCTCACATGATTCCAAATCTATCATCATTTTGAAATTTGGATGATTTTTGCTATCTAAAACTGGATATTTTAAAATTTTCCTCAAGGGGAATATTCTTGTTCAGTTCATCCTTGATTCCTTCCTTGCCTTAGAATTTTTTTCACCTTCAATTCATCTTGACGTGGAATTCACATTGTGAAGGAATTTTCCTTTGGAAAGAAATTTCTTCCTTACCCCTATTAAACACTTCATCTCCAACTTGGGTGCTAAAAACACATGCTGAATGATTTTTTTCTTGAGGAGGAAAAATCCTCCATACCCTTCATTTGGTGCCCATTCTTGAACTTAATTCTACTTTACCCTTGAGGAAGGAAATTCTTCATGCCTTAGTCAATTTTTCACTTTCCTCGAATTATGTCCAAAAGGAAGGAATTTCCAACACTCAGTCAATTTTTCCTTTCCTGACCCTCATTTTCCCCTTTGCCTTGAAAAATTTCTTCCACTTCTGACTTGGGCATGGAACTTCCTTGATGGAGGAATTTTGGATTTTGTACATTCTCCGTGAGACCTTCATTTTGGTGCCCTTGAGCTAATTTGGGCAAAATTTTGACTTGGTTGTGGAATCTTAAAATTGTTAAGTTTTCCATGGCATGCGCACTTTGGCACCCTCTCTAACCTCTTAGGCACTAGTTCCCCATAGACAAGGAATTCAAACATTTTTTTATCTTCCATAGAGACTACATTTTGGCACCATAATCCATCCTTGGGCATCATTTTCTACTTGGTAAGGAATTTCATTGTTTTCCATGTTTCCCTTCTCACTTCAGTTTGTCACCCTATCTCTTCCTTGGGAATAATTTTGACTTCAACATAGAATTTGACATTTTTGGAGTTTTCCATGACAACCCCATTTTAGTGCCCTTGCTAGGACTAGGGTACTATTTTGCCTGAGTCATTAAATTTCATTTTTTTCACTTTTCCATGCTTCCTCATGTTCAATGCCCTTCTCACCCGACTAGGCATTATTTTCAGCTGATTGAGAAATTTTTCTTATCCTGGATTTTCCATGATGCCTCTAATTTAGCGCCCTTCTTGGTAGTTGGGAATGGATTTCACTAGATGAGGGAATTTAATGACTTTTGAGCATTTCCCCAAATAGATGATTTGGGATATTTCCAGTCTCAGGATGCCATTTTTGAGGAATTTGAAGAGCTTTTCAATGCCTTAAGAGATTTTCCACCTTTCCACTTTTGAAAGATGAGCCCACACTTAGCCATTTTATTATCATTCTACCTACTTTTGATCTTCTATATTCAAATGACTCTTCAAGAATGTTCAACTTTCAATGTTTGTTTGTGAGGGTCCTACCACAAATAGAGTTTCCAAAAGTAAAAAGTGCTTCAAATGTCAAAGTTAAAATCCAAAACAGGACACAAAGACAATTACTATAAATAGAAACTTACTAAAAATAAAAATTACTAAAAATTGTATATTGATAAGAATTCACTCAAATTTGACATGTAGATTCCTTAAAGGGCCTTGATTCCAATGCAACATTCATCTTTTCAAAATCCTAAAAGAAATCCCTAAAATCTAGCTCTAAAGGACAAAACCCTAAAATGGAGAAAATAGGTTCCTAACTTAGCCAAATTTGCTCAAACAACCTGCAGATTTGATCAAATTGACCCCAAAACACTTGCGAATTGAGAGGATTGACAAGATTGTTGTGAAGAGACCCAACAAACTAAAGCCAAAAGATTGAGAGGGCCTAAATAGTAGGGAGTCCCCAATGGCATTGGGGCGATGTGTGAAAACATCACAACACATCAATAAAACAAGCTTTTTCGACCTTCTAAAAACTGTTTCATTTTGCAAGTTTGTTCTAGACGATTGATATAATCTTATGGTGATCTTTTCTCATTGATTTTTGTCTCATCTTCGTTGCCTTTGTCCAGAATGTTTTTTATTTTGCAGGTTATAACTTGTGTTAACCAATGAAGGATATAGATTAGGTTGTGACAACTTTTCCAGCTCCTTATTAATGTTGTCCTTAATACCTTCAACCTAGTTATGAAACATTTGTAAAAGGTAAATATGAAGTTCGGAGTTTTGTAGTTTTTGGCTTGAGAAGATGGTCATATTGTGTGTCCAAAACAGCAATGTAAGTCTTAGAAACTTTTTTGGTGTGTCACCCAAGTAGGAATTTAGGTTCATTTTAAGGTATTTCTTTCTGTTTTCTCAGTCAAGTTAGCAGTTTAGTTTAGCTTTAGGTGAGCTCCAACGGAACCAGCCGTCTTTGGAGGTTGGTCTCAAGTTTTAGGTGAGCTCCAACAGAACCAGCTGTCTTTGGAGGTTGGTCTCAAGTTCTTAACTATCAAAGCCCACACTCTGTGAGACCATCCCATGTTTCGACAGATAATTGAGTTGGTAACTCAACAAGGGTACGTACCTCATTGATAACAAGTATCATGAAAGAACTTGAAACCAAGAACTCAATCTTCTAAGGCTAGATGTAATGTACCACAGATTTAATTATTTGTATTTTTTTTCTCAAAGAATTCAATTCAACCATACCATGTTTCAACAGATAATTGAGTTGGTAACTCAACAAGGGTACATACCTCATTGATAACAAGTACCATGAAAGAACTTGAAACCAAGAACTCAAGCTTCTAAGACTAGATGTAATGTACCACAGATTTAATTAGTCGTATTTTTTTGCTCAAAGAATTCAATTCGACCAAGCATGATTGCGTACATATCTGTAGCTAATTGTATTGAAATCCAAGGCATCGACGTGTAAAATCAGCCCCAAACATTTCGGCGATATAAATTCCCTTTGAATCTAGGAAAATCTATTTCCTATTAGGAGATGATAAAAGGTTTTTTCATAATTCTCATAGACCACAATCAGTTAAAAAGTTTTATAGTATTTTACATATCTTCCAAGGTCCTTATGTCATACCACACTTTAATGGTCGTAGCTTGTACCATATTAATTGCACTCACTCTATAAATGAAAAGAAGCTTTACTAACACAAACGATTTTGCTCTGATATTAGTATAACTTACACCCTTGTATGTCTCCCAAAAATGTCTTTCATGCTAAAGAAAAACATAACAAATGGATTCCAGCTAGACTGTCCTCCTTCGGATCCCTTAAAATATTGCTCTATCTCCCTTGACCACAAATCCTACAATTTAGTTAACCAAGAAATACAAATTTATTTTTCAAGTAAATTCAGTTATGTATGCATACAGCTTCTTATGTACTATTAAATAAGAAACCTTGCAATTTGTGAAAATGTGCTCAGTCACACCTTCTCAGGAACAAATCTCATACAAAACTGTAAATTTGTGCAATAAGAAATGAAAATCAACATAAGTGTGTTGATGTGATTCAAAATCATGCAGAAGCTATACTGCAAACGAGCATAAAAAGAGCATACTAAAGTCATAGAGAGATGAAATGCTCACAAGGTAAACAATAGTTATACTCATAAATTCGATCTTCATGCACCTGTTTCAATGCAGCTCTACATATAACACAAAAAACACACCGAGACGAACAGTAAGAAATTGTTTAATATTGGTTAATTAATTACCAAAGGATAATACAAACATCTCATTAATCAGAAGAAAGTACAGTGTCCAAAAACCAAGTGTCTAAGAAACGTATTAAAAAAGAGACTAGATATCTAGAGGTGAGCCTAGGAAGATTCGGATGTCAAAACAATGGAATATTAAACCAGCATGATAATGATATAGAAATCATATGAGCCAAACAAAACTCCAGCTGATGTTGGTTCTCTATTACAAGATACTTAAGGTCATTATGCAAATCTTCTCTTGTTATCAAACTTTATATTAAAAATCAACAACAAATGAATGTACGCCTATAAAATACACTCACCTCCTCTGTGTACACTTCAATATATGACTTTGAATTTGTAACTGCTCCAATGGAAGATGCCTGGAGATGCAAATCATACAGCCCAGCTGTATTAACTTAATAGACTCAAATTAATCTTTACTTAAGCAGTCATAATCATACAAAACGCGCTGGGAATGTATAGCTAGGCATACCTCTTATTATATGGTATGTAAGGAACCCAACACATGTTCATGTCCTTCATGGGTACCACACGTTGCCCCATGCGATAAGATGTATACCCAATCTTATCAGATGGAGCAAATGGTGAAACAACCTGTACAGCAGAAAGAATGTTCAAGGCTCCAAGGTGTAGGTGATATTAGAGAAAAGGTCATGCATTAAAGAAACAAGCAGTACTTCAAGAATAAAAAATTTAGAAATAAATTAAAGACATCCACCAAGTATGGTGGATTGCTAAACTAAAGAATAATGCAAAAAACCAAACATCTTCACGAAGAAACTGAAAATCCTTCAAATCAGTTTTACAAAAATCACAGTAAATCCTTCAAATCAGTTTTACAAAAATCACAGTAAAGATCCTACATCTTAGAGTGCTTCAAAGATTAAATTGGCAAAGAGAGAACACTAAAAGAAAAAGAAGATAAGATCCAAAGATGTCTACCGCCACAATTACAGGAATATGGATCATTCCTTGGTGTGGAAAAATTTGACCTGCACAAAAATGGAGAAATAAATACAAAAAATGGTCAAACTGCATGACCTCAAAGTTGCACTTAGTAATAATTGGAGAGAAAAAATAATAATGATTAATTTCTTACCCTCTGTAAGGCCAAAAAGATAAACATTCTTCCCATAAAGAGCACTGCCTTCTTCAAAAGCGTCCTGGGATTCAAGTGAAGGAATTTGAAATGAAAATCATATTGGACATAAAGCATGTAATGGAAAGGATAATTTAATGTCACAGTAGAAACCTGGTTCTTTTAATATTTGGGAGAATGCAGCTAAATTGCACATGAATATAAATTAATAACATACTAGTCATATGTTTTAGAAAGGAGATCTAAGATGAAAACTAAAGCTAAACCAGGACTTGAACCCTCACCTCTAAGTTTGAAAAGTCCCAATTCATCTTATAAACATCATCCATGCATTTCCACTGCAGTGAAACAGAACAATGAAGAGTTGGTCAGTCTAGATCAAGAGGTCATAACTTCTGACAGGTAGACTGATATGCACAAGTTAAGAACGCAGTTAAAATTGGCATCTCATGATACAAAAGAAAGTCCCCAACATTCGCGAAGCTCTCAAAATCTCTATATTCTATCTTGAACGAGGATATATTCTATAGAGCAATATGAAAGATTTACATTGATCAAGGTACAGATCCAAAACCAGCATAACTTTGTTTTACACTAAAACAAACAGATGCCAGAGGTGTCAAGGTAAATCACCCTGATCAATCAATTCATATGCATAATTTTCCTCTGAGTTAGTGACAATAGCAATAAAAATGCAACATCAAAACCATACATAACCTAAAAAGGACTTATGTAAAAGTAAATTACTTCTCCTTTAAGGCTAAGAAATGAAGGTTTTTGTACACCACATGTATGTTAGAGTTACTAATCGTTCGATTCATATGATTTTGGAATATAAATAGATGATAAAAAATGGAAGGGTGATATGTAAAGCCTGGCGGAAAATGCTTCCCATGTAAAGCTGGTTATATAATGAAGGCCATAATGGAACAAGGCCAAGTGGAAATCTCAGTCAAACCCTCAAGCATGACTTCTAACCCTAAAGATACTTTAAACTTAACAATACAAATTGTACGAGAAATATAATTTACCTATAAAAAATAAAGTGCAAATTGTGGAGAAGAGATTCAGTTTAGAAAATTAATACAGAAAACTGGTTATTGGTTAAAAAAGTTTTGGCAGTTGATGACTTAAGTGATCTCTAATTTCCCAAAATCTATGCTTGTTGAAAATGATAAAATGAAATTGTGATTCATGGCACCATCCAAACCTCCCGAAACTATGTCATACGCGAATAGATTTTCATGCTTGGGTCATTAAAATCCACTTCTTGATGTCCTGAATGCTTCAGATCAGATCAAAGTTCACAATTACTTTATGAAGGATGTTGGTGAATCGCATGGGGCCGACAATGGTGTTAGGGTTGCAGCAAGTTTTGGACAAAGGTGAGGATCAGGAAATTTCATGCACATCACTCAATGTAGGGCCTTCTTACAAGGATGCCATAGTCGACACTGCTCCCTTTCAGATTTACCTTAGATTATACCGTAGAATCACAATCGCAGCAAGTTTTGATTATCAAGTAAAATAAGGGCCTCAATTTAGAGGGCCTCAATTTAGATCCTGCAACAATGACAAAAGATCCACATACACATATATATCTCCCATTACTAGGATTAGATAATAACATATAATGATCTTTAAATCAACACATACAATATATATATTACTTCTTACTATTCAAAGAAAGCAATAGCTTTCTTTGAATCTTCAAGTGTCTTCTTCACAAATTTAGTGATGGTTAATTGTTTGGAACCTGCACAAACTGAGATTTGTTGCAGATGTACTTACACACAACCTTGTGTGTCACCAAAATCCTCTACAAGTCCCAAAGAACGTGCTACTTTGATACAACTCGATCAATTATTTCCTTAAACCCATGCTTGCTAAAGTCACAAAACCAATAACTTGAACTGTGTTACTTCATTAAATTATGTGATAGCCATTAATGAATAAACCAATATTCTTCTCCACGCAAAAGAGAAAGTGCTGCAACATGACACAATATATAAGTATGGAAAATTCCAATAAGGTGTGAAAAACCAACTCAGTACAGGCAAATGCTTTTCTACCCGAGTACATTACTAATTTACCCATAAATGGATAAGTACAAAGGTAATTCTCAATCCTTTGTCAAAATTACTGGTGATTCACCATGGAAGGTACAACATAGAATTGTCCTCCCTTGTTAAAATTTTGTGCTTTTCTCTTCCTCCTATAATCGTTGTTGATTTTGGGGTAATAGAAGAATCTGCTTGAATGCTGGAAGCTAGAAAAATGACTTTTCATTTGACACAATCTACGATGCTGGCATCGCCACAAGCACGTGGTGAAGTTCGGATATTTCCTCAACTGTGATCCCATATATGTACCTTTATATCTGTCCTTGCATTTGTAATTACTTTTGTGTTCAAGTTCCCCTGATTCGCTCATTTCTGTACGGGGTTTATTAATATTTCATGAACCATTCAAGATCATTTGGTCTATTTTAACTTATTAAAAGAATTAACTGTGATGTCCTCAATTATAATTGTGTTGGCTCCTTTTATTTGCTAATGTTTTTAAATAAATAAATAGAGTTTTAAATATATATTGAATTGAAATTATGAATAAATGAAATTATTCAATAATTTGTATAACGGCTCCTAGGCTAACCTTGTTTACTCATGTGGCAGTTTCCTCTTAGGCTGACTTTGTGATGACTTCTCTTGAGGCCCACCTTGCTCACAAGACGGGAAGGGACATGGCCACTCAATTATGAAAGCTGTAATCTCTCACTCATGTGGCAGATGTAGAAGAACTCACAACATAAAGGAGATTCAACGCAATTTTAAGGTGGCTGTCCTATCGCCTCAGACCATATATGGACCTGTTCTTTAGTCACCGCATAATTGGAACTAGCAACGATCTTCAATTAGTATAAGCTATTATCACTGTTGTGTTCATTCAATCTATTTCGGAAGTGAATAAGTTATTTCTAAATTCGTACTAGTGCATCCTATGGGGTAACTCTGTTTATAAGAGTCTTTGACGTTTGCATATATCTGAGCTTCTCTCTGTTTATATTTGTCAACTCTGTGGATGAATTTGGTCCCTTATCTAAAAGGAAATTTCTTGTTAAGATATGAGCACTGATAATTACTAATGCAACTATAATTATTGCTAGATTGTGTAGTTGCCTATTTTGTATATTTCAGTGGTATGAGAGCTTGGCATTCTGCCAGCTTGTGGATTGATGAGTGAGAGAGATCTGAGATGCCGGCAACAAGAAAAAAAAGGAACTGCATGAGTGATAGGGAAGTAAATCCTCAAGAATTTGTCAGGGAGATCAAAGAGTTCTAAATCAGCATGGGGGATACCATGATGGAGATGGTTCAACTTTGCAGAGGAATGAACCAGGAATTATGTATCGGAAGACATATACAAAATGGAGCTGAAGGGAGCAATTCTGGTTGTGAGAAAGCTTCATCTGGAGGTGAGAAAACCTCAGTACATACAAAAAAAATTTAGGACCAAATTTTTGGAAAAAGAGTTTAGTAAACCGCAGGGAACCTGACTCAAAAGGTAAGATGATAAGGGTTCATGATGAATACAATGCCTTAAGTTTTTCTATACGCATGGACCTGACCTTCACCAAATTTTATGAGATGAAGACAGGGACTAGGCATAGGAGAAGGTAAGAAGAGAGGAAAGACATTGAACACGATTTGGGAAAAATAATTACTCCTTTTGATGGTGTCAGTAATTCCTCAGCAAATACTTGGTTGCAAAAATTAGACACATATTCCTCCTTGAATCCAATGTTTGAACAAGAAGCTATCAAATTTTCCACTTTTTTCCTTGAACGAGTGGCTCACAAATGGTGGTATCATGGCATGCTAACCCAAGGGAATGATTCAATCACCACCTTAGAAGACTTCAGCCAAAGATTCATAGAAAAGTTTGATAGGAGGGATCTAGAAACTCATTTTAGAGAGTTACCACAATTGAAGCAAGAGAGTAATGTAGAAGAATATGTAGCAGAATTTTAGAGGCTTGTGATAATGATTTTCAATGTGTCAAAGAGAACTCTTATAGTCTTCTTCATTTTAGGCCTACCCGGATCCCTTAAAAGCTCATTGCAAGAAGCCATTAAAAGGGGTCTAAATTCGAAGATTCAGTGACTAAGGACAAATTGAGTTCCAAGCAAGCATCTTTGATGCTACGAAAGATGTTTTTCAGAGAGAACACTATCTCTGAAGGAATTACCTCCTAAGACAAGCCAAGTAGAGGTGTCTAAGTACAAACAGTGAAGGAAAAAGCTATGCTTCACATGCAGAGAACCGTGACAAAGAAGGTATAGGTTTTTGGGAATGGAACAAATACAATAAATAAAGGTAGTCTTCGATCAAGAAAACAAGTGATGTAACGAGGGAAGGTGCTTATACACGTCTGGATTTTCTTGAGGAAAAACAACATCTAGGACCGGCAGATTGTGATGTCCCTGATTAGAATTGAGTCGAACCCTTTTATTTACTAATGTTTTTTAAATAAATAAATAAAATTTAAAAAAAAATATTAAATCAAATTATTCAATAAATTGCATAATGGCTCCTAGGACGACCTTGTTCACTCATGTGGCAGTTTCCTCTTGGGCTCACTTTGTGGTGGTTTCTCCTGAGACCAACCATAGAAGAATTAGTATATATACATGTGTTGTTGAAAGTCAAGGATGGAAGAGTTTATTTTGTAAATACATTAAACAAAAGAAAACTCCTAGATGCAAACCGAAGAGGCCACTTGTCAAGTAGGATGCCAACCCTACTTGATGACTATTAGAAGTCCTTTATCAACTTCCACATAACATTCTGATCACTAACCATAGCATCGACATCATGTGACAAGAAGGGACGTGGTCACTTGAATGAAGGCTTCAATATCTCATTGGAACTACATGAATGCTTACTGGGCCACTTAATTCTTTTTTAGATGGTTCCAACTAATACGAACAATAAGTACAATTCCAGAGAGTAATCGTCAACAACAACAAACTGCATCACATCAATTTTCTTCACATTCTCATCTAGTAACAAAATCCCTGAATTGATAAGAACATAAAGGATTTGCAAAACTGGAAAAATCTCCTTTTAGCCTAATAAATTATGAAAAAAAAAAACTAGGGTTTAAAATGATGTAAGCCCAACTGTTGCTTAAAAGGGGGCACTTGTAAGAGCAAATACTTGTGCCACAATAAGGCAGGCAATGCCAATGATTCTAGCATACATATCGTGAGGTCATGGTATAAGATTTGTGGATTACATGTGCAAAGTTGCGACGATGGGGGTCAATGCAACAAGACTACGATGAAACGATTATGGAAATCATGCACCAAAATAAAAAGAATTATGAAGTTTGGAGCGACCAAGACCACTCTTAGCGATATTAGCTCTATTTTGAGTTTATTCTATTGCTTTAAAAGTTTAAGTGTGACCAATGTTTATAAATCTGACGAAAAAGGCATGTTAACATGTGTAATCAATTTGATCCAAAGCATACTCCACACCACATTAAAGGTGGCCCATAACACCATCCATGATTTTCAAAGCAATAAAATGAAATATAAGGGTAGGTCCTCATGCGGCTGCTTAGCTTATTTTGGCTAGCAGCTGCTGCTCAAATTTTTTAGCAGCAATTTGTGGAACTGGTGGCCCCATGAAAGTTGAATTTTACTACTTATAAAAACAAGCAGTTATTTTAAATTGTATTTTTAATATAATCTTTAATAATAATAAATTTTCCCCTAAATTTTAGAAAAAAAAATGCAAACATAAAAAGAGGGAAAAAAAATTGTGGAGCCACATATCATTTTTCTCAATAAGTAGTTGCTGCTTATTTTCAGCCCCCCCTTTTTTTGAAAGCTTATTTTTAATTTCTAAGCAGTAGCTGCTCCACTAAAATAGGGAGAGATTCCAATTTATCCAATTCCCTTAAATAAAAATTTGCATGGGGACACATCAGCTGCTTAAATTTAAGCAGATAATGCATTTAAGCAGCCACATGGGGACAGGGGGTAAGAGACAAATCATACCGACCTCTGTGCCAACAAGAAATATTTCTTTCCAGAAATCACCCCCCTGCAAAAGAAAACAATCAACTAAATTACACGAAACCCTTCCAAAATCCTTAAACCTTATAACACTTCAAAAAAATATAAATACTAGATTGCATGCAATACATAAAGAATTAAAATAAGCACATTCAAATGTCTTGAATTCTTTTGAACTCTAGAAATAAACATCACCAGTTTAATAAAACAGGATAAATGATGTGCATGGCCTGAAAAGACACCAAACATCAAATAGGCATAATTTGAAAAACATGACAGTTGGGTATAACCTAATATAACATAATTGGAAAAATTATAACATAATTGTAAAAAAAATTGCATGCAATATGAAAAAATCTAGTGAACCAAAGTAAAAGAAAAACAGTATTTCCTAATAAACATGGAAAAAAAATAGATATAGCTCAAAAAAAAGTTTATTTAAAATAGAATGAATATAGCTTGATAATCAAATCAAACAGAAAGAATTAAAAAAATAATAATAAAATTTGAAAAAATTCAAACCAGGAAACGAAAGGAAAAAAATTATGCTTTGAAAAGACAACTCAAAATGAATGTAGCGTAAAGGAAATATAATTTACAGTAGCTCTGTGGCGTAAAGTATTCCCATGCTCTGTCTTGGACTCTACAGCTATCCGAGGCCTCTTCGTTTTTGCAGCAGCCTCTCCCTCTCCCTCTCCCTCCTCCTCCCTATTCCTTTTGGCCATCTTCAATGATACAATCACAGGGGGTCCCTCAATCAATAAAACTTCATAAACAAAATGAAATGAAATAACAAGCACATTGGGTTTGCATCATTTATATTGACATAAAATTTAAGCCTCACTAAACTGTAATTAGAATAGTTTCTAATTTCTACAATATTTTTAATATAGAATTTTAAAAAAGTTTCTGTTATGAATTTTGAAATTTAGAAAATTTGATCTTTGAACTTTTTTTATTGTGAAATTTTAAAATAATTTTTAATATAAATTTAAAAATTTATTATAATAATTTAATATGAAAATTTTAAATTGTTTCTATTATTTTAAACGTTTTTATCTTGGAAATTTGCATAAACTTCGAAACTTGCTTAACAGGTTAATTAAAACCTACCTTGAAGCCAACAAACTAATTTCAATCAATCAATTCTTAATTTGGAAACTTGCTTAATAGGTTAATTGCCTTATTTGAAGCCAATGAATCAATAGTTGACAATATCTTAAAGATCAAAACTTTGTTTAACTGTTCGATTTGACGGTTTTTATATTTTTTGTTCGCTGCTTGCTATTTTTCTTTTCGATTTATCAGCTTCCCATCGGTGTAGCAAGAGGAAAAAGAATACTTTTATTGCTTTCAAATTTTCAAATGGAGTTTTTAAATTCATTACCAAATAACATTTATATTATATTATATATTATTAATGTGATAAACATTCTAGAATAGGATCAAGGGTGCAGTGAAATGATGTATGTTAGTGTTAATTTTTATGTTTTAGTTTAATTTGATAATCTTTTACATGATAATTTTAATAGTCTAATATTCATTATGAAATTAATATTTTTAAAATAAATATCATATAAGATAAAATATGCTTCATCAAAATTATAACTTTATATATATATAAAATAAAAACAATGATATTTGAAAATAATCTACCATTTTCATAATTACAATATTTTTTATATCTATAATATTTTTATTTTTGTTATTTATATTGTACAATATGAAATTTAAAATAGTCTTAAATATGAATTTAGACATTTAATTAATTTAATTTTTAAACCATTTTTAATTGCAAACTTGCTTAAGAGGTAAATTATTATGCCCAAGGTTACCTCCAATAGTTTCTAATTTTTAAAATAATTTTTAATATGAATTTAAACATTTAATAAATCCTTTACAATTTAATAATATTATTTTAGTTATCCTTATACAATTTAATAATATTAATTTTTTATTTTCTTTAAAGCCTTCACTACTTCCAGATCACCTGTAAGAGAAAAGGAACCCTCGAAGGGTCCAGATTCGGCGAAATCATATGAAATAAAGTTTTAGCATCTCAAATCACGCCTCTGAAACCACCGGTAGAATCTCGTCCAATATTCGGTGTGAAGTGCAAAGGGTAAAGTTCGAGCTATTGGGATCAAAGTGTATGCTTTGAAAAGTCCGCCGAAAGCCCAACAATCATCGATAAAATCCCTAAGTGCCTAAAATTAAAGGAGGGGGTCGCTGAGAGAATGAAGATTGTATCATGTTTTGTTGCTCCTCCTTCATATCCTAATAAAATGCCGATGAAATCCCATGAAGTTCGAAACCCCTTGCAAGCACCAAAAGTGTTGAATGACTAAGGCACATAGCAAAGGCCTTTTGTTAATTTTCCCTAGCAAGCCCCGAAATTGTCAAAGCATAGACCATCTTTTTTGGCAAATGATCCTAAAATCACTATAAAATCCACTATCTATGCCTTCATGCCGCCCTTATTCATTTAAAATGGGGAAAGTTTGATGATTTTTAAGGCCGATTAATACCAAAAGGCCTAACATTTTAAAATCAAAGGGCCCTCTATATTGTTGTGAAAAGGCCAAACTAGTCAAAAGAAATCGCATCATTCTTGTGTTTAAAGCAAATTGCAAGTGTTTTGGCACTTTTTTCTTATAAATGCCTAACTTTTCTTCTAAACGATGAAATGTTGAGTTAAGTGAATAAAGTTTTTTTTTTTTGTTTTTGTTTGGTGAAATTTAAAACATGAAGCAAATTTTTGCATTTGAATCTCAATTTGTCGAATTTCTCTCTTAAGTGATCAACCGAGTCATATTTATTAGGGTTAATATCATTTTTTAGGCTCTTTATACCTAGTTGCATTGCTCTTTTTTTCTCCTCACTACTACAATCCATTCCATCCATGAATTGTCTAAAATCCACAATTTTAATAACCCCTAAATCAACAAATGCAAGATATATCAAAATATCACATAAATCCTTTGAGAAATCAATCAAACAAATCTAGAAATCCATCACAAAGAAACACAAATCCAAAAACAAGTCTCAAGTCTTTGGTCTGACTCAGTTTGGCAAAAAATTGAAAAAAAAATAAAAAATAAAAATAACTAGTCGAGAGCATTTTTTCTCTCAAGGAAAATCAACCAACACATCTGAAACCACATAACAAGGTGACTAATATTCACCATAGTAGAGGGAGTAACCATTGCACAACACCCAAGTCACAATGTCTTGAATGCATTAGAGAATGTAAGCTAAACCCATTAGGCCATATTTATAAATATCTTTCTTAAGAAAATTTTATGCAACAATAAAATCAATCATGATTTCTACTTGTAACTAGTTTACCATCATTAATGTAATGCAATATTTTCCTTACACACAAGTCATGGAAAAATAATTTTAAAATAATATTTTATTTATTTGTAGTAATTAAATCATAGAAATATTATGAGTTGAAAATTGAATGTAAAGGAAAGTAATAGATATTTGAAAAAAAAAAAATTAGTACTAGACAAATATCTATAAATATGAAAAAATACTTTTGACATTATACCCGACTCCTTACACCCTTATTTCTGATTTATATTCTTACATTTGAGTGTTTATGCAATTTAAAAAGTCAAATTTATATTTACAAGTTCAATTTCCAATCGAATTTAAAAAATTTAGAGGTTAAATTCACAAAAACTTGAATTTTTAATTCTAAAATTGAGCTTGTGAGTTGTCTAATTTGGATTAATTTCTTCAAATGTGATTTAGAAACATTCAAATTTTTTATTTTGCATTCATTATTCTTATTTTAATCAATTTACATAAATTTAGGGGTTTAATTTACATAAACCCTAATTTATTTTAGTTAATTAGGTTTGTGGGTTGCATAAATTTTTCAAATTAAATTTTAGAAACACCTCGAGCTAGTATATGAGCAAGAGAAAGACAAGAAAGTGGAATTCAATTGGATTGATGTGGAGATCATTGATTTGAAAGACTCGATGAAGCCAGTCTTAGTATATACACGATGATGGGTAGACATCCAAATTGAGAAGTTGAAGAACCAAAATGTAGAGTTGACATTCAAATTGATGGGAGAGACAAACTCATTCGATGAAGATATGGAAAGCACGAGCATGAGTGGAAGTGCCACCCAGTTAGCTCACTCCAAAGGTTCGAAGAGGAAAGAAAGTCATAAACAAGGATCATCATGCAAGAATCATAAATAAAACTTAGATTGTTCTACTATTACTTATTACATACATGATGTAGAGATGAATCAAGCAATCGATAAGGAAATTCAACCACCTAGAAGAAGCATAAATTATGGAGTGAATCAATCCATAGATTCTATAAACTATGATTAAACACATGCATATATCTAATGATTTATCTTCTATAGATATCATATGCATATATTTATTGAAGTATATCTTTTTTTATGCATGGAATTTTCATACATATTGATGATATCCCTTTTATACATGTCATGATAGCCTTGTGTCAATATAATTAAATGTTCTTTGAATGGATAACTTTTCTTTAACATGGCTACTGACACTATATTTCATGACAATTTATTTTCTAATACAAATTATTTAAATCCACATGATATAGTTATTAGAGATAATCAAGAAGCAAAAGTAGTGGTAGATATATAAATATAAAATAAAAAACAAAGATATTTAAAAATAATCCACCATTTTCATAATTATAATATTCTTTTAAAATAAACATATTTCATTATTTCTTATTTTTAATAATTTTTTTAGTAAATATAATATCCGCATTTATTTATATTATTTATTAGTAAATATTGTATGCTCATATTGTGGTACCTGCGAGAGAGACACAAATAAGACAAGCACACCAATGAAACATTATGTTAGAGATTAAAATTATAAAACAAGTAAATGCTACAAAACTCTAAGCATGTCTCATTTTCATCTATCTCTAAGGATCCTTCATATTCAAGGTGCCTCTCAGCTTGGAAGAGAACTGGATCACTAGGATGACAACCTAAAGAACAAGAGATATTGTATGATCTAAGATCTAAATGGATGCAAATAAATCTTAGCCAAAAGCTTGGATGATATGCAAGATAGTGTTATATTTCCAAAGTGAAAGATTAGTGTGAGATAAACTAGTATGAAGATGATATGAGGTATGAACTTATTCTAGCATGAAGATGTAAACTAGCATGAAAATCTAAACATGATAACACTACAATAGCATGCAATTGGTATGAAAATCTAAGCATGGATATGGGAAATGAATTCTTTGATAACCTGCACAACACAAATTAGCTATAGATTGCATGCAAATAAGATGATGGACCTTGGATTGAAGAAATGTTCTCTATTTATAGAAAAATTGGTCAATTGGATGACCAAGATTGAATAATCTTAACAAGGGGATTTAAAGTTATCAATCCATGTTTTATTTTCAACTCAATCTCATGTTGACAAATGTCACCATGAGAATGGTTGAGAGGAGAAGAAGGAAGCATTAAATTCTTAAGAAGACTTAATGGTTAAACCCACGTGGGTAATCTCGTTGAATAAAACTTTTATCCAATGGATAAAGAGATTGTCCATTGGGAAACATCTTGTGCAAAGGGTGATGTCATGAAGAATTGAAGTCTTGTAAGAGCATTAAAAACTATTTGAAGACTTTGGAGGTTTAGCTTGTGTGAAGGAAGAAACCTTCAAGGATTTTTTAATAGTCTTTAATGGTTGAGAAGACTTTGGGGGCTAATTTGTAAGAGCCTTACAAATTTGGGGAGCTCAACAAGTTAACTTGTTGAAGAAATAAAGTCTTTAATGCCTCCAGAAGACTTTCTTCCAAATTTGGAGAAGCGACTTCCCAAATTTAGGGATGTGACATGATAAAAGGATTAAGCTAGTTAAGTGGGTTTAGAGAGGTTCTAGAAGAATTTTTAGGATGCAAGTTGGGGGGAAAGGGGAATTTTAATTAAGATAAAATGATTTATTTCAACTAAAATCAGTGCAACTTGCATTTGTAGTAAAATGCAAGTGGGAGGAATTTATAAATAAATTTGATTTATTTATATGCAAGAAAGATTTTTAATTAAATGTAAATTGAATTAAAATGTGGAAAGAAAATTTAACTAAATAAATAGAATTTATTCAATTTAGTGTAAGAAAGGGGATTTAGTCAAATAAATAAAATTTATTTAATTAATTGAAAAAGGGGAACTTTAATCAAATGTTTAATTTAATTAAATGGTTAGATTAGAGAAAAATGGGAAATTAATCAAGTCTTTAATTTGATTAAAAAGAATAGAAGAAAGAAATATTAATTAAACCTTAGTAATTAAACAAATAAAATTCATTTAATTAGTTGTGCAAGTTTTAAGTTTCTACATTTTTCCCCTATTTGAAATGACATGTTGTTGGAAATTGGAGGAATTGATTATGTGTTGCATTAATGTTTTGTCATTGATGACAACATCGGCTATTTTGGTTGTTTATCAGCTTCCGGTAGGTTCCGATAGAGTGGTTGGCTTATGATATTAATCCAGTATGCTCTGGTATGTTTTAGATTATGGATTTGGTTTGGATCTGTCACTCATGCTATTCAGATGGGTATCATGATCAGTTGGTTCGGGATTTGATGACTCAGGAGTTACCATTTTTTCTAGTAAGCCTTTTGGTCCTCGGTAAGGGTTTTGTCGATAAGGCTTTGTTGAAGACCTTTTGATGCACGTGATAAGTGGTGTTGGCATGACTTCTAGATGGATTTTGGGATGTTGTTGGTTATCTTGTTTATGTTCTCGTTGATCGATGGTGTTAGATTTGAGTCCAGACTTAATGCTATCTTATTCGGCTAGGTTATGGACCGGTTTATGTAACGTGTTGGTGGATGATCTCGATGTGTTACCGGTTCGGTTTATTGATTGGATTATGTTGTTTCAATCTTAGGCCAACTTGGTTGATCATTAGATTGTGGGTTTAAGTTATGAATTTATTGTATTATCTCTTAGGTGGCCGACCTAATTGTTTAGGTTCTGAGTTGGTATAAATATAATGTAAGGTCTTTTTGTAGATAATGGGATTATCTGTGTGCGAATAAATTTGTAATCATATGCAGAGGATTTTGGTCGCTCATAGGTGATTGAATTGGATTGGTAAAAGAGGTTAAAGACCTCTAGTACTAAGCTTAACTGGAACTATACTCAAGCATAGGAGATGCTATTCTTGTAGTCAATTCTTCTTCAAGATTGTAGTCTAGATTTATTTTGTAGTCAGTGAGGCTCCTTTTGTGATGAGTAGTTCTCTCTAGGCTGTCGGCCTTCCTGCATGTGCAGGCTCCTCTTATTGTAATCACATACTTACTGCAAAAGTATTATCTGACTGTGGGTAGGATTCTCACCATTGGTTTTCCCTTTACCAGGTTTTCCACATACAAATCTTGTGATGATATGATGAATCAATAAGGATCTGGATAACCACTGAGAGGGAGGGGTAAATTAGTAGATAGAAAATTAACTTAACTCTCACCAAACTCAAAAAAAATCTCACAAATCAATCACTAAACAAACTGGTTCAAACACTGAGTAATAAACTGGAATAGCGCTGATAGTTTACCGGTTGACTGGCATATCAAAATAACAGTATAATAGATCTAAAACTCCCAAACCAGTTAACCAAAACATCAAAATACTTTACTAACAATAGTAAAAGCTCATTTTAGATTTATGTCGGTCATCTTAACATAACTAAGTGGATTTAACAGTTAATAAAATTAACCATATCAAAACATAACCACAAAAACATTCATCACTTGACATAATGATTTTTGATGTGGAAACCCAAATGGGAAAAACCATGGTGGGGATGAATACACACAATTATTCTGAACTCTTCTGAAGTTTACCCTACTAGGAGCCAATCCTATTAAATCTTTACAAAATGTCCTATTAGGAGTTAGGGACCACCTGGTTAAGGGATTGACTATAAGGCCCTGTTAGAAGAAATACCTTGTTAAGAGTAACCTCGATAGAGGATTTGAAATCCAAGCTAATGGATCACCTGGTTAGAGGATTTAGATAGCACTAAGCTTGTTAAAGCTTACCCAATTAAGGGATTTAACTATTGTAATTGTTAGAGAACAATAGGGGTTTGTTGATCTAATAAATATCACTACTTTGCTTGATTGGATCCTTTTCATGCTCCTATTTGTCTTCACACATACTACAGATACTCCTTCTATTTCAACAATCAATCACACTGACACTTAACCAAAATTTCCAACAGTACAACAAAACAACTCATCGACCTTATAAGCGAAACAATAGGTCAGTAACACATCATAAACCTAAGATCTCATAGAGATTACAAACAAATCAGTTCAAGTATTACCATTGGATTACATAGAAATCATTGAGCATGATACAAGATAACCTTGACTGCTCCTTGATCACCACATCATCGATTCCTGTAACTCATCACACAATTTCCTCTTCATGCATTGCACTCGCTCATTCCCAAGATAAAAAAGTTATCTATACATACCAAAAACCATTTGAATTTTATCACATAGAACATGCATATGTGGTATAATCATTACTGGTCACCATTTTATCATAAATCAATACAACCGATTAACAAAGCTCCATCAATTAGGGTTTGGCACAACAACAGGTAGGGTTACTAGTTGATCTCACTGCTTCTAAAGTAATACCAATTTCCTTCACCTTCTCACCTACCAATTGCAAAAAAATATCATAATACCATCATTACCAGTTACAATAGACATCAATGACAACTCAATAGTCCCTCAATGCAATCTTCAATCAAATACCAATAATCTCCCCCTTTGGCATTGATGGCAATACACATATCAATACCCTTGATTGTGATGATTGAGAGTAATGCACATACATAGGTATAGGAATCCTGGTTTACATTTTACCAAGTACTCTCCTTCAATCGAGTCTTCCATGTCTTCAACTGGTAATGGGCTACAATACTTCTCTAGCATAATCATACAGTTCTTCTCTACCTTTGACAATAATGCCAAAGTGAAAGTAAAACATGTAGTGTCATACTTCACTGTTCTACATCAATGATTTGCAGCTTGATTCTCCCCCTGTGGAGTAGCTCCACTCTACACCAATCCTTCTTCAAGATTCTTCAATTTTCTCCATGACTAATGTCTTCTACATCTACTCAATTAACCTCATGTAGGGGCACAACCCCTAGCTTCCCTCTAAGATACTCAAAATTAGTCTTCGGTAAAGGTTTAGTAGAGATATATGCTAGCTGCTCCTTAGTAGATACATGCTCCAGTAACACATATTTACTTTGCACTTTCTCCCTCAAGAAATTATATTTCAGCTCAATATGCTTGGTTCTAGCATGCAACACCAGGTACTTTGAAATATTTAATGCACAGGTGTTATCGCATAAAATCTTTAGTGGTTTTATGATCTTCAACTTGAATCCTTTAAGATTGTGTTTCATCCAGATTGCCTGGGTACAATTCATATATGCTACAACATATGCAGATTTAGTTGTAGAATGTGATATACAACTCTGCTTCTTGCTGCTCCAAGATACAAGTCTTCCACCAAGAAAGAATGCACCACCGTTTATGCTCTTCATGTCATCAACATTTACTGCCCAGTCTGCATCTATATAAACCTTCAAATCAAAGCTACCTACATATGACTATCATAATCCATAATCAATAGTGCCTTTCAAATATCTAAATATCCTTTTAGTTGCAATCATGTGTGGTCTCCTTTGGGTTCTTCTCAAATCTGGCAACTATTCCAACTACATGAGAAATATCTAGTCTTTTGTGAACAACATAATGCAATTTCCCTATCAATGACCTGTGCTCCTTTTCATCAACGGATGCGGCATCATCCTCCTTAGACACTTTACAACTTGTAACCATCGGTGTCCCAACTAGTTACAGTCACTCATTCCAAATGTCTTCAATACCTCTTTCACATATTTGGACTGTGTGATAAAAATACCACTCTTCATCTGTTGAATTTCCAAACCTATGAAGAATTTTATCTCTCCTACTAGACACATCTCAAATTCACTTTTCATCTCATTTTCAAAGTCATCACTCATGTCGTCATTGCCTCCAAAAATGATATCATCTCCAAACACTTCACTGACTAGTATCTTAACTCCTTCAGCCTTGAGATATATATTGTTGTCTTCATTGGTTCTCTAAAAACCTATCTTCATCAGGTGTGAATGTAGTCTTTCATACAATGCTCTTGGTGCTTGCTTCAAACCGTATAGAGCCTTGTGTAGTTTACACACCATATCATTTGTATCTGTCAAAGCATAACCATCTGGCTATTCAATATATACTTCCTCTTCTAGTATTTCATTTAGAAATGTTAACTTCACATCCATCTGATATACTTTAAATCCTTTATATGCCTCAAATGTAAGTAGAGTCCCAACACCTTCGAATCTAGCAACTGGTGCAAATGTCTCGCCATAGTCCTCTCCTTCTTCTTGTGCATAACCTTTTCATACTAATCTAGCTTTTTTTTTAGTACTACTCCATCTTCATTCAGTTTATTCCTGAATACCCATTTAGTACCTATCACATTTTTATTCACCGGTTTGGGTACTAGGGTCCATGTATTATTCTTCTCAATCTGGTCAAGCTCCTCTTCCATAGCTTTGATCCAGTGATCATATCCAAAGGTTTCCTTAGTAGTTCTAGGCTCAGTAGTTGAGATCATGCAAGAATTCTCCCTAATTCTTCTTTTGGTTAACACTTTAACATATTTTTCTCCAATAATATAGTTAAGATTATGATTGAGTCTCACATACCTTGGAATGATATGATCATTGTCTTCAGGTTCTTCTTCCTCACTATCATCATCTTTTGTAGAATCTACATGTTCTAGTTGAACTAGTACTACAACATTCACTTCACAAACTTCTGGCATCACCCATTCTGGTTCCTAAATCAGAATGTAAGGTTCATCTTCCTTCTTCTCCTCACTGGTTTCTCCTAAGACTTTAGGACACTCATCCACTTGGACAACAACACTTTCAATGATTCTCTTTATCCGGTTGTTGTAAAATTTGTAGGTTTTACTCTTGGTGGAGTAACCAATAAATATTCCTTCATCACTCTTAGCATCAAACTTACCAACATAGTCATCTCTCTTGATAAAACATTTACTATCAAAAATCTTAAAATAAATCACATTAGGTGATCTACCATACCAATATTCATAAGGAGTTTTATCCTTACCTCTCTTTACCAATATCCGGTTCATAGTGTATACAATTGTGCTGACAGTTTCTCTCCAAAAAGTTTTTGCTACAGCTCCTTGTATTAGCATCATTCTAGAAACTTCAATAACTGACTGATTGTTTCTCTCTGCAATACCATTTTGTTGTGGTGTCCTAGGTGCAGAAAGTTGTCTCTTAATTCCATTGTCTTTACAATATCTAGTGAATTCCTCAAAACTAAATTCACCTCCTTGATCAGTCCTTAGACACTTTGTCTTCTTACCACTTTCCTTTTTAGCTAAGGCCCTAAATGCCTTAAACTTACTAAAGGCTTTTGTTTTTTCCTTCAAGAATGTGACCCACATCATTCTTGAGAAATCATCAGTGAAGATCATAAAATATCTATCACCTTGAATACTTTTAGTCCTTATTGGTCCACAAAGGTCTGTATTAACCAAATCTAACAAATGTTCTACTAAGAAAGATTTTCTCTTAAAAGTTGAGGATGTCATCTTCCCTAACTGACAATCCTTACATAGAGCATTCACCAGCTTGTCCAACTGAGCCAAACCTCTCACTAGCTTGGACTTACTGACTTTGATAATGTTATCAAAATTTATATGATGAGATCTCTGATGCCAAAGCCAACTATCATCTACTTTAGCAATTAAACACTTGTTGACATTAGGATTTAGGTGAAACAAGTTACCTTTTGTTTGCTTGCCAGTTGTAATCAGTTCACCTTTTTTCCCATAGATTTTGCACATTCTATTCTTAAATTCCAATGAATAACCTTTGTCATTGAGTTGAGCTACACTCAAAAGATTGTGCTTTAATCCTTCAACCCAGTAGACATCATCTGCACTGCTCTTTCCATTAAGACAAATGGTTCCCTTTCCTTTTACCATGTAGGGTGAGTCATTTCCAAATCTCACAACTCCTCCATCAGATTCCTTCAAAGTAAGAAATTTACTCCAGTCACCTATCATGTGGTGTCAACAACCACTATCTATGATCCAATCATTAGAACTATCCATCCGAGAAACTAGTGCCTTCTGATTAGATGTCTATTCTTTAATAGCAACAAAGACAATGTCTTCATTAACATCTCCCTCAGATTCCTCATCTGTGATACCACCATCAACTGCAATGAAGGAATCTCTTTTGCCTTTTCCTTTGTACTTGTACTTCTCACATTTAGGCTCATTGTCATGCTTAGGATAGTTAGCTGCAATATGTCCAATCTTGTTACAAGAAAAACACTTCAAAGGTAATTTACCTCTGTACTTACCAATATCTCTAGGTAACCGCTTGGCCAACAATGCTTCAAGATCAATCAGAATGTATCAACTTCTGTGTTGGATCTAGACTCATAACTGTGACTAGCTTCTCTGCTTTTCCTCACGGGTGGGTTAGAAACTGAAGCTCTAAATGCAGATTCAAATTTCTGAGCACTACCATCATAACCATTTAATTCAAATGTAGTAAGTTTACCAATGATGGAGCCAAGAGTTACCTTTGTTTTATCAATAGACTTTCGCTTTTGAATGGCTGCAACTCGCATAGCGTAGACCGGTAGAAGGGTTCTCAACACCTTACTAACAACTATGGAATCCTCCACTTTACCACCAACACTCTTGATCTCATTGACTATCTCCTTGATCTCTGACCATACTATTGAATATTCTCACCTTCAGCCATCCACATGTCATCAAATTTACCTCTCAAACTCTCTTCTTTGGCAATCTTCACGTACTCATCACCGCTATAGATCTCTTTAAGTTTCTTCCACACATTATAAGAACTCTCTAGATCATGGACATCAACATACTTTGAATCAAACAAAGAACTGATAATGGCCTCCAATTCTTGATTATTCTCTTGTTGCTCTTTCTTTTGATCATCAAACAGAGTCCCACTAGGTGCAGTATATTATGTAACAAATCGTTCCCAATATTGGCTTCCTAGACTCTTGATATAGATTTTCATCTTATCACTCCATATTTTGTAGTTTTTCCTATTAAACTTTAGACCTTCTTTAATCATCATGTTCTCCTATATCTTTACCTCAATCCATTAGGCTTAGACATTAAAGGACCTGAAATGCTCTCATACTAATTCATGATATGATGAATCAATAAGAATCTGGACAACTACTAAGAGGGGCCGGGGGGGGGGGGTGTGAATCGGTAGATAGAAAACTGACTTAACTTTCACCAAACTCAAAAATTATCTCACAAATCAATCACTCAACAAATTGGTTCAAACACAAACTAATAAACTATAATAGCACTAACAGTGTATCGGTTGACTGGCATATCAAAATAATAGTATAACAAATCTGAAACTCCCAAACCATTTAACCAAAACATAAAAAAACTTTACTAACAATAGTAAAAGAACATTTCAGATTTTTGTTGGTCATCTTAACATAGCTAAATGGATTTAATAGTTAAGAAAATTAACCATATCAAAACATAACCACAAAAAGCATTTACCACTTGACACAGTGATTTTCGACGTGGAAACCCAAATGGGAAAAACCACGATGGGGATGAATACCCACAAGTATTCTGACGTTCACCCTGTTAGGAGCCAAGCTTATTAAAGCTTTACAAAATGTCCTATTAGGAACAAATCATGTTAGGGACCACTCAATTAAAGGATTGACTATAATGCCCTGTTAGAAGCAATAGCCTGTTAGGAGCAACCTTGATAGAGGATTTGAAATACAAGCTAATGGATCATCTGGCTAGAGGATTTAGATAGCACTAAGCCTATTAATGCTTACCTAGTTAAGGTATTTAACTATTCTAATTGTTAGAGAACAACAAGGGTTTGTTGATCTGGTAAATAGCACTACTCTGCTTGATCAGATCCTTTTCATGTTTCTATCTACCTTCACACATATTGTAGATACTCCTTCTGGTTTGGCAGTCAATCACACTGACACTTAACCAAAATTGCCAACACTACAACAAAACAACTCATCAACCTTATAAGCAAAATAATTGGTCGGTAACACACCATAAACCTAAGATTTCATAGAGATTACAAACAAATCGGTTCAAGTATGACCATTGGATTACATAGCAATCATTGCACATTATACAAGAGAACCTCGACCTCTCCTTGATCACCGCTTCATCGATTCCTGTAACTCATCACGCGGTTTCCTCTTCATGCAATGCACTCCCTCATTCCCAAGATAAAATAGCTATCTCTATGCACCAAAAAACCATTTGAAACTTATCACATACAACATGTATACGTGGCATAATCAATACTGATCACCATTTGTTCATAAATCAATACAATTGATTCACCTAGTTCCATCGGTCAGCATTTGGCACATCGACAAGTAGGGTTACCAGTTGATCTCACTGCTTCTAAAGTAATATTGGTTTCCTTCACTTGCTCAGCTACCAATTGCAAAACAACGTCATAACAACATCATTACCAGTTACAATTGACATCAATAATAACTCAATAGTTCATCAATGCAATCTTCAATTAAATACCAACATCTTGGTGTTATCTTTTGTGGATGGTTGGTAAATGTTCTGTGGTTTATATTTTTGCTTAACTATTATATCTTCTATTCCAATTTTTTGGTTTATGTATTCTGGTAATAAGGATTTAATGCTTAAAGTTCTATATAGTTTTTTGACAACTTCTTCACCCCCCCTCTCAGTTGTCCTCTGGTTATTAGAGTTGTCTAACACATGTGACCACATGTTGATTAAAAGAAAAATCACTCAATATGTTGCCAATTCTTTTGATCTGATGCCCCATATATGAATACTGATATTGATGTTAATGTCGATTTCAAGTTGATATGAAGTTCACCCCCAAGAGATCAATTGAGAAAAATTGGACACTCGAGTGGATTTAGAAATTTTGGATGATTCTTGAATTTTTTTAGTTTTTGGATTTTTTGAATATTTTCTTTTTTTTTTATTTTTAAAAGATTTTGATTATTAATTTGCCAATAAAAATTGTTTGAAAAATGGAGATATTATGGTACGAGCATAGCACATACATGCCCCACACATCCATCTAGGTAACATAGTCGTTTACATCACCATGGGCTATATTAGCCTCCAAGGGTCCATTTTGAGCTCATTTGCACACTTGTCATTTGAAGATTGGAGCTTGAAGAGGAGAAGGAGAGAGATAAAAATGGCCCCCCCTACCACCTTCATCAATTTTAGTGAGTGTAGTGATATGACAGGCTAGCAGAGTATGACCCATTGGTAAGTGGATTTTCAACCCTCTTAGTGTGATTTTGGATGTATTTTTAAATAGATTTGGGAAGTTTTTGAAACATTTTTAGAGAAAAAATTTCATGGTTTATTTACTGTAGCGCATATGACTTTTTTTGTTGCACATATGAATAATGTCATGGGGCATATGATTACTTAGGCAGCACATAGGATCATTTAATTAGCACATATGTCCAATTAGTTAGTGCATTTGATGCCTGATATAGCGCATATGTGTCTTGTTTTGGTGCATATGAGAAATATAATAGCACATATGTAAAAGAGCATATATACACTATTATGGCACATATGCAACAAATTGAGTTTTTTGAAATTTTTTACAATTTTTGACATGTGCAAAATTGATTGTTAGATATTTGATGATGTCTATTATTAGGTCCAATGGTCAATTTGCCTTGATTTCATCTGATTTTGTCAATAATGTTAAAATTTGAAATTGATAGGGTGTATGATCGAAACCTGAAATTGGATAGTGAAGCTTACATCACTAGTACGATAACTAAGTCGATATGGATCACTTGATTTGATATGGGATAGCTGATTTGATATGGTTCCTTAGGTTCGATATGGGTCACTGATTCGATATGGGTATTCTTGTCGATATAGGTTCTTGGAGTTCGATATGGGTCCCTTGAATATGGGTATGTTGATGTCGATATGATACTCTTGATTGTGATATGAGTTCCTTGATTTTGATATGAGTTTGTGGTTTTAATATGAGTCTTTGATTTTGATATGAGTCGTTGATTGGGATATGAGTCTGTGGTTTTGATATGAGTTGATTTCGATATGATTTGATGATTTTGATATGATACCTGTGATTTTTAATATGATTTGTTGATTTCGATATGGTACCTTTGATTTTTTATATGAGTCTAGGAATGTGATATGAGTCCGTTGATGTTGATATGAGTCTTAGATTTTTGGAGGCTAAGATGAATCTATCTAGGTTTGATAAGAGTTGATGATTAAAAACCCTTTGTGTGACACTGTGATCTTCATCACTGATAGGTTCTCTCCTATTTGAGTGACTAGGACATTTATGATGAAGTTAAGATGTTTGATAAATAGGATTGATATGATATGAATATGTTGATGTAGGCTTCACTTGGTGTGTTGATGCTTCAGGAGAGATGCCCGAAGACTTTTGTGATGTAGGGAGCTTTGAGTGATGATGATAGGGCCATTATTGATGCTTGCAATTTTTCACACATCATGTACATGCTTCCTATTGGAAGAATAGGGTGTTGTTGAATGCACTTGCAAAGAGGTGGCACAGTGACCACAACACCTTTCATCTACCAACCGATGAGATTAGAATGATACCCAATGATGTCTACAGGATACTAAATATCTCAATCACTAGAAAGTCAATACAGTATGATGTCGAGGAGAAAGATTAGACTGACACATTACGAGAGGTGTTTGGGGATCCTCAGCTCAAGATATACTCAGTTTCTTGGTAGGACATGTTGGATTAGTATGCCCCACTTCCTTCAGTCTTACTGTGTGTGTGAAAAGTGGTAATCCTATAAGTTGTAAGACACAAACACTTCAATAAGTCATTGCATGCATGGTTAGATAGATATAATCAATGAATGTAAAAACCATAACAAATTGACCTATTTACTTCTAAAAGATGCAAGTATAGACTTTCTCTCATATTTATCTAAGCAATAGCAGTGACTAGACTACAACAAGACGAAGGATTTAATTTATATGAGCACAAAATTAAGCTAAATAGATGCAAGATTAAACAACTTAAGCTGGATAAATGTAAGTAATCATTATAAAGCTATATGATTCTAATCAAGATAATATGATTTAACTAATATGCAAAAACCTAAGATGCAATAATCTCAATACACAATATTCTCAATGACTCTAGAGAAAAAACAACATAGTAACAATAAATCTCCAGGGTGTCCTGATTGAGAGATGAAATCCTAAATTTATAGAGAATCCAAAGAGAAACCAATGATCGAGATTGATTAATGATGAGTGGTTGAGATTTCCCAAGAAAAAGAACAATCTAGGTGAATTGAAATGATTGGGTGATTTGATTCAGTTTTAGAGGAGATAAGATTGAGTTGATCTTGAGATAAATTCAATGAAGCTTGATTTAATGCATTTGGATTATAAGTCTGAGTTTTCATTAGAGATAAAATCAATTGAGGAAAATTAAATTCATGCATTTGAGATAAAAATTAATTAAAAAGAATTGATTTCATGCATATTTCTTTTATTTGCTCAAGATTTGTTTTATTAGAAAAATCCATTTTAATGTAACTGAATCCCTTTCCTCAAGCTTGCTTTGAGTTTAAATTTAGAGAAAATGATTTACTCAATTAAATTTATTTTTTGAGATTTCTCAAGTTATCTCAAATTAGATTAAAATATCTCAAGTTGATTTCTTTTTTCAATTTAATTCCCTTTTTTTTTCAAATTAATTCATTTTTCCAAATTAACTCATTTTTGATGATTTAATGGCAAATTTATTTATTAATTAAATATGCTAGGATATTTTATTAAATAAATAGGATAATAGATTTTATTGATTTACTTGCAATTATTAATTAATTAAATAAACATTTAATTAATTTAAAATAATTTATTTGCCATGTGACATTGATAATTTAGGAATTAATTAATTAGGTACTCAAGATTGATTTAATTCCCTTTGGTTAAGACCTTGGTGATGTAGCTGAGATTAGGGGACCATGCTTTAGATGACCATTTGTAGGATATTACATTTTCCTATCTTTGAATGGATGTGTGAGCAGTGAATTGATTCAAAGAATAGTTGATGTCGAATAAATATCAGTTCTGAACTTGATGGATCACAGACCGATGAAGAGAGAAATGTTCAACTTGATTTGAAGTGATGAAACTGAGTAGATTGATTAAAGGAATACCATTCTACTAAAATTAATTGAACTAAGACCGATGAAGAGAGAGATACTGATCTTGAACTTGATGGATCAAGAAATGGGTACTGATCTAGAACTTGATTGAACTAGAATCGATTGAGCAAAGAGATAATACTGATTCTGAACTTGATTGAACAAGAACCAATTAGCAAAACAAAATGTCCATCTTGATTTGATGCGATGAAACTAAACATCAATTTGAAGATTGATTGAGATGAAGACAAAAAATGATAGTCCCGTAGAGATTATTTTTATTTGACATCGAAAAATCTTAACTTGATATGATGCAATGTAGTTAAGATGCCCCTAGCAACAAGGTTTTAGTTGATTTTATTTTATTTACATTAGATTAATCTTTGATCAAAAATATTTTCAGCTTGACTTTTGATTAATATTTTTAAAATTTCTAAACTTCTCGATGATTTAATCACTGATAATGTTGATGTAATGAGTATGCCCCCTTGAGAAAGAAATCGAAAGATAGCAAGATAGCACAGTGATTTTAGGCAATTAATTTAATACAATGATTTAGCAATGATAATTTGAGCAGAAAGATTGATGTAAGAATTGATTTGAGATAAGTTGAAGGAATTTGGAGTTGATTCGGGAAAGATTTGAGTGCAAAGTGATGCAAAGATTGACCTGAAGATGAAAGTGCCAAGTGGTTAATGTTGTGAGAATTTGACTAGAAAATTGAAGTCAGATTTCGATTTCGATCCTGAAAATGAACTCAAGACAGTCAATTTAGATAAGGGTGTAAATTTTGTTTCAATCAAAGTAAGTTTGAAAATTGGGGTTTCGCTTACATAAGGGGTTGGAGGGGTCATTTTCAACTCATTTTTGCCTCTCCAAGTTTGAAATTTCAAAGTCTTCTCTGAAAGAAAAATGCCAATTCCAATTCAAGATTTTTTATTTGAGCACTAGAGATGCAACAACCGACCCCGAAATTATCCTCCAATAGTAAGTGATCGATCTTAAGCCTTGTTAATTCCATATTTTGTGAATTTTTGTTGAATTTTTTGTTCTCTATTTCATTTTAGTTAGTGCTTTCATGTTTTATCGTATGGTGAACTAGGGTTTATCATACGAGTACCTACTTATTTTTCTTTACTCATATGGTCTCATTAGTTTTGTCATCTGGTAGACACCCCTGAATCATATGAGATTCTTCATCATACATCCTTTAATCATCTGATATGGCACAGTGGTTCGTATGAGAACATTTACTCATACTACATGTGATATTTACTCGTACGAGTTGTTGCTTAACTGTGTTTTCTTCTATGGAAAATGATAGGTATTTTTGAGGGTCCAATCGTCAAATTTTGATTTTTCATTGTTGTAGATTTGGATTCTTTAGCACTTTAGACATATTCTTAGCTCAAATTTGATCACATACTGATGATTTTTTTTTGTTCAATTTGTAGGTTCAGTTGTAAGACATTTAGTTTCAATGCACATATTCACCGATGATGAGATTGGTGCGACAATTGGAAGATGCACATAGGTGTCACATTGGCTTGTGTGGATTCAGATACTTATGTGAGATGCCTGATATCCATGTAAATCATGAATTGCTGACATCTTTAGCTGAGTGATTTCATAGTGAGGATAACACATTCCACCTATCGACTGGGGAGATGACCATCACTCACAAGGATGTATATAGGATCTTGAGGATTCCATTCGTAGGGGATAAGGTTGATTATGATGCTACTCCACAATAGGGGATTGAGGCACTGAGGCATATGGGTAAAAGCAAAAAACCGTGCTACATTTCAGGCCAACGTATCAGCACAAGTGAATTTAAGTAATTCTAACTAAAAATTAATTTTAGTCAAACATATGATCTATATAGATTCATTATAGCTAAGTTATATATGGGCGACAACCTTCCTAATTGGAAGTTTCTACTAAATGTATATTTTATAACCCTTTGGGTCTAATTACCAACAAAATAAAAAACTCGATGTTTCAACAACTCTCTTATAAATAATATTGTTTTTTAAATGTAAAAATACCCTTTTATAGATCTATGAGAGAATTTTCCAAAATATATATCTTTTAATATTTTAATTAGTTTTTTATATTTTATTTTTATCTTTATTGAAAGTAGGTCATCAACAATAAAATATAAGGTTAATTATCTTGTTGATGAAAAATACTAATATTTATTTAAAAAAATTGAAAAAAAATGATGCAGTAGAGAAAAAAATCTATGTCAAGAAGATATAATTCTTTTCTAATTTGGATAAATAATTAAGAAAAAAGGTGGTGGAAACTGGAAAGAAATTTATTTTAGCACTGACAACTTTTCAAATTTATTGAAAAATGTATATTTATAAAAAATAGTAAAACATATATCCAAGCACTAAAGCTTCAAGTTATCAATATACACAAAAAAATTGAAGCAGAAAAGGTAAAATTTACTAAATAAAATGTTGTGGCTAGTCTAACTTCAATTTCAACATTTTATCAACAACTAAATTATAGTGTTTACTTTATAAAAACTACATTCAAATAATTTTTAATTTTATGTTAAAATCACAAATATAAAATAGACAAAAGAATATAAATTTTATTAGTTTACATCATTTAAAAATTCAAAACTTAAATTTCACTTTCTATTGGTTTAATTTAACAAGTTGAATCGGGATTGACCATTTTATTTATAAATGTGTGACACAACTTTGTACTTTTACCCATATATTTCATGATGATACTATCTTGGATTGTTCTATCACTTGGGATGACCTGATGATCAGATATGGAGCACAGTTCCCCCTTGCTTATGTATTGGCTGATATTATAGGCTTCTTTGTGATGCCGGACAAGGGCTAGTAGGGATTTTTGTGTGGATAGGGTAGGATGTTAGAGAGATTATTGACGCATCCTATAAGGTTAGGTTGGAGTTCATGTTTACTAGCCCATATGTACCATGAGATACATGATATTGCCTATAGAGGGGCAACGAGCATGGCCGTTGGTGTATTAGTTCTACAGGTTCGGGCATGGGAGCATATCCTAGTTTGTCAGCTAATTGTAGATGATGCTTGATAGGAGGGTCAACCAGTTTTGTACAGATATGAAGGATATATTACAAAGACCCACCTAGGGAAAACTAACTACTAGAGGCAAGAGTTAGATGACATGATAGAAGTAGTTTGGAGCTCGTTCAGGGGTCTATTACAGTGGGATGACTAGAGGAGGTAGCGAAAAGATATGTTCATGACTCAACCACTTGTTGGAAGATCATCTATGATTATTGAGTGGTTTGTGGTTAGCCAAGTATTGAGGTAGTATGGGAGACCGTATAGTATATCTCAAGAGTTAATGACTTATGCACAATTTGTCGATGAGGAGGGACATGGATGGGGGCCCAGACTATCATATGCCCTCACTATGTAGGAGTTATCAAGGATACACCCACAAAGGTGGGTGTACTTAGAGGATGTTGTAGATGCAGGGGTAATTCCCCAGTGTAGAAATTATTTTCAGAGATATCCATTCTCACATTTCATAGATCGAGGAGAGAAGGCACCTCAAATAGATGAGGGTGATGATATCCTAATGCATGCACAAAGAGATGCAGTGCCTAGGACAGCAGGAGGAGATCTGGTTGTGAGCACTAGCAGAGAACCCGTCATAGGATGACAACAGAGGTAGGGAGAAGGAGGGTCATTAGGAGCATTTGGAGGTGAAGCAGGTGGTGATAGGGGAGGAGAGGCCATAGTGGATGTAGAGATAGGTGAGGTAGTGAGCCCTGGTGGTGATGAAATGGCTAGACAGGTTCGACAGAGGAGGGAGGAGCAGGATGGGGGAGGTGAGGAGGGGATAGCAGGGGGTCAGACACCAACGAGTATTATTCATGCTTTGAGGGGGAGGGTTTGAGCTTTGCAGACTCAACTAGTAGTTGTAGAGGCACAGATAGCAGAGCGAGATCAGTGGATTGCTGAGCGTGACCAACAATTCTAGAGCATGATATCCTCCAACACGATGTTAGACATCAGACGAGCAGGGCAACATATTACATGGCTACTTATAGTGCAATGGTGCCAACAAATAGGAAGATAGTAACTTATTCACAATATATGGCTCGATCAAAGGGATCTAGGGCATCGAGATAGGGCAATCCCCTTGTACAAGAACCACCACCTCCTCCTCCAGGTGATGAGGGAGAGACAGCGAGTTAGATTATAGATGTCTCCAGATTTTGTATCTCATTTTTGTATTTGATAGATTTCTTACTCTGATAGAAATTCGATATGACATCTTGAGATCATTTGTACCCCTTGATTTTGAGATTTTTGATGAGATATATATGACACATGATTTGAATTTATTGTACTTGTGTTGACTGATATGAGATGACTTATATATATATACATATATATATATATATACATACATATATATATATATATATAGTTTTTGATAATGGATGTTTTTTATTTTTAATATGTGAATGAATGACCTAGTGGATGAACATGATGATGATTATGCAAATGCCATGTTTATTATATTTTTATTTTTCATTTTCTGATGTAATAATATGGATGCAAATGAATATGCAATGGATTTTTTTGGATCTATATGATATGCTTATGTATGTAGCAAAAATCTCACATAGGAATTTCAATGTCCATACAGAGGTACTCAATCATGTCGATGATGATGATATGCAGTCGACCACTTGGTGAAGAAATGATGATTGTATCAAAGTGAGACTCTTATTCAAAGGATGAAGAGAACAATGTTATCATGCTGAAATCACTTGAAATGCACAAAGCTTAGTATGAATGCATACTAAAACTTAGTCACTAGATTTGATACTCTTATTTATCATTATTGAGCATTTTACAATGTCAGCGATTAACATAAGCACCAAGTCATGAAGAGTTAGGATGAATTGAATGTCACATCCTTTTGATATAGCAAAGTAACACAAGCACCAAGGCAGAAAGAGCCAGGATGACCTGAGTGTTTCTTGCATGCAAACACACCAGACAAAGTAGGGTTCCTTCCTTTTCATATGCAATATTGATTATCTTTTCCATAATAACCCTTTTATCATTCATATCCTAGGACAGATGAAGCATGCATCCAGATTGCATAATAAAGAACTTTACACAAAATAGACAAAGAAATGGTTCCAACCTCCCTGTAGTATACAAATAAATGGAGTCTAGGTATGTGTGGAAATTTCACCTTGATGTGAAGGCACTTATCGTAGACACCGATCTTATGATATGTTTCTAGATCATCAAAATCATTCCTACAAGTAGAAAACAAAGAAAAGTATTATGCCCAGAGTCCTTGCTCCTCTTAGTCAAGATAGAATTCCTTGAGTTACCCAGAGGGAATAATAAACAAAAGCCAATTTCAATTATATCTCAAATAGTTTTAATGATTGTTTTCACTGTTCTTCTTTTTGTCTGTTTACTCAGTGGCAAAACCCTACAATGCTTACGAGAAAGGCAACTGACGTAGATTGGATGACTTGGTACTACCGCTAGAAAGATGACTTGGTTAAACTTCTTAGGTCATTTAGATTGATCACTTGATTACCCTAAGACTAGGACGTTGATTGGTTTCAAGCCATGAGGGTTCCAAAAAGAACCAGGGTGTCACAAAAGTGATTGAAGGATATGTACAAGCTAAAGAAAAGATACAAGTTGGAAATAAAATAGGAAATGCCAAATTTGTGTTGATAGATGGAACACTTCAGTATAAGTGGCACCCGTTTACCAGGTTTTCACCTTCTGGGAAGAAATTCTCTTTTTTTTTTTACCAAGGTGCCTATTTACCAAGTTTTCACAAAGGCATTTGATTTTTTTTCCTTTTTTTTTCTAGGACTTTTTTATGATTTTTTTTTTTTCAGAAATTTTTAGTTGTACAGGTTCATGGAGTAGACAATGCTAAGTGTATAATTTCTTCAAGTGGATGGTGTTGATTAGTTCCTAGAGTCGTTCTCCTTCCAGTGTTGAGATTTGATAAGCACCAAAGGAAAAGATTGCAACAACAATGTAGGGACCCAGCCAATTGGTTTCAAACTTCCCTTTTTGTTTCCGATGCTATTGATTTTTAGGACTCTCTCTCAATACAAGGTCACCAACCTAAAATTCTCTTTATCTTACTTTCTTTCTATAACCTCTAGACATTCTCTTTTAGCAAGCTCTGAGATGATCAAACGCCACTTGTCGACATTCATCTAACAATTTGAGTTCTTGCAATCTAGATATTCTTTGATCTTCATCAGTCATAAGACCTTGCAAAGAAAATCTCAAAGAAGAAATTTCAACCTCAATAGGCAAGACTTCTTTGGCCCCATACACCAAAGTGAAAGGTGTAGCCCCAGTAGGTGTTATGATGCTTGTTCTATAAGCCCACAATGCTGGATTAAGCTGTAGATGCAAATCCTTTCCATATTTGTTGACCATTATATGCATGATAGTCAACAAAGTTTTATTAGATGCTTCAACCTATCCATTACCTTGAGGGTATGACCAATGTTTTTTGATTTTGAACTTTTGACAAAGCTCATCTATATCCTTTTTTTTTAATTGGCCCCCATTGTCCGTCACAATTGAAGAGGGGATTTCATACCCACAAATGATTTAGTTAAGAATAAACATAGCCACTTGTTTGCCGGTTTCTTTGATTAGAAAAATCGCTTCAATCCATTTAGTGAAGTACTTAGTGACAGTTATAATAAACTTGTGTCCACTAGATGATGCAAGAAATATTTGGCCAATGAGGTCAAATGGCCATTGTTGAAAAGGCCAATGTATGATAAAAGGTATTAGCTCTCTTGTTGGAGCATGTATGAGATTCCCATGCAGCTGGCATTTCTGACACGTTTTAGCAAATTTAATAGTATCTTTTTCCATATTCGGCTAGTAGTAGCCAACCCTTAGCAGTTTTTGAGCTAGAGTTAGACCATTTGAGTGAGATCTACAAATACCTTCATGGACTTCAGATAACACACGTTGAAATTCTTCAAGTTATAGACACCTAAGCAAAGTACCATCTAAACCTCGCCTATACATATTATTAGCGATTATGACATACCATGAAGCATTTTAGATTAGGTTTCTTTTCTCATTATGAGTAAGGTTATCGGGGATAATTTGGTCATGTAAGTAGGAGTAGACATGGTTATAGCGAGATGAGTCATGCCCAATGATAGAACAAACCATTTGGGAACTAGGGGAATCATAAGAAGGATAATGAAGCTCTTCCACCAGGAGCTCATAGCATAAATCTATTTCTTGTGGTTGTGGTATAGATGCCAATGTAGCCATAGCATCTATTGCTATGTTTATTGATCTAGGAATCTGTTGAAATGAAACAAAGACAAAGTATTTCTTAAAGTCATCAACCCTTATTTTATAGGGAATTAGTTTTCATCCCGAGTTTGATATATATTGTTGATCTGGTTGATTATCAGTTGGGACTCTCCATAGATGTATAGCTCAAAAACTTTCCATTCAATAGCCAACTTGATTCCATTTGCCAAGATTTCATATTCTGCAATATTGTTGGTACAAGAAAAGAGGATCTTGTATGCCTTTGGAATTGAGTATCTCTAAGTGATAAAAAGAATTCCAGCACCAGAACCTTGTTGAGTAAAATGCATTATGGATTCGTCTGGAAATTCCATGTTCAAATGTTTATTATCTTCAAGTGGAGCACTAGAGAGTTGATCTGCAATGACTTGCCCTTTGATAGCTTTGTGTTCTACATACTCAATATCAAATTCTATGAGTATTATAACCCATTTAGCCAATCTCCCTCTAAGTGTTTCTTTTCTTAGAAGATATTTGAGAGGATCAATCTTAGCCACCAATTTGATAGAATGTGCTAGCATGTAATGTCTCAATTTCTATGAAGCAAAGACCACTGCCAAACAAGATGTCTCAATGATAGTATAGTTCACCTCATAGGACATTGATATCCTGTTGATATAATATATAGCTCATTTCTTGTTGTTCTCATCCCATTGAGCCAAAAGTGGGCCCAGTGATGTGTTATTAGCTGAATTATAGAGAATCAAAGGTTTGCTTTGAATCAGTGGCATCAAGATAGGTGGATTGGAAAGATGTTCCTTGATTTGTTTCACATGTTGTTCACAGTCTTCATCCTAGTTGTATATAACTCCTTTCCATAATGATTTTTTGAATGGTTGATCCTTATCTTCTAGCTAACAAATGAAGCATCTGATTGATTGGAGCTGCACTTATAGAGTTCTCATTTGACTGAAATTCTCTAGAGGTGGCATTTCCATTATAGCTTTAACATTTTCTGGATCAACTTCAATTCCTTTTGCTGAAACAATATATCCTAGGCGTTTACCAGATGTAACTATGAATGCACATTTCTTAGGATTTAGTCTGAGTTTAAACTTTTCCATTCTATCTAAGATTAGACCCAATTCTGAGAGACGTGTAGACCTTTTCATAGATTTGAGTAGGGTATCATCGACCTAGTCTTCTTTGTTTTTGTGTATCATATCATGAAAGATTTTAGTTACAACTCTTTGATAGGTAGCAATTGTATTCTTTAAGCCAAAGAGCACATCATTCCAACAGAAGTTTCCACAGGCACATGTGAATATTGTTTTCTCTTGATCTTCATGTGCAATTTTGATTTGATTGTAGCTAGAAAATCCATCCATTATAGAGTACATTTCATAACCAATAGTCATGTCCACTATCATGTCAATGTTAGGCAGTAGAAAATCATCTTTTGGACATGCCTTGTTTAAGTCTTTGAAATCTATGTAGACATAGATTGATTTATTAGGTTTTGAAATAGGTACAATGCTAGATATCCACTCAGCATAATCAATTGCTTGGATGAATCCTAATTTTAGTAATTTCTCTAGCTTAGCCTTAACAAGCAATCCAACATGAGGGTGTATTTTTCAGAGCTTTTGCTTTATAGGTTTGACTCCAGGAGAAATAGAAAGATGATGGTGTAGACACTCAAAATTGTCATGTCTAATTAAATAAATATTTTATTTATTTAATTATCTAAGCCTAATTCTTCTATTAATTAAATAAATTTTTATTTATTTAATTAATTCATTTATCCTCTTCTAGCCTTATTTCTCATTTAAATAAATACATTTATTTATTTAAATTATCCCTTTCCTAAATTAAATAAATATTTTTTTTATTTAATTGTCCTACTTCTTCTATTAATTAAATAAATCTTTATTTATTTAATTAATTCATTATCTTTTTCTACACATGACACATGTCATTCATCTCTTAATTCATACACTACCTACCCCTTTCATTATTTTGGTATTTCTTTTACCTACCCTCTAATCCTAGCCGACCTCTCTTTTTACACCTCTCAATCTTAACCCTCCATTTCTTATTGTGTCTTCTATTTAAGGAGATGCTTTCTTCATTGTCAAACCCTAATCACTCACCCTAATCACTCAGACTAATCAACAATTTTGGAGGACTTGGCTACACTACGATCCTACTTGCAACCACATTTCGTTCTTTGTTGAGCTCTTGTACATATAAAAATCTGAGAGCAAATATATCAAGCAAGATCAATGGAGATAGGAAGAATGGAGATCAAAACCCTATTGGACATGTGATGGTATAATCTTTGTGATTTTGAGTTATTTGCATTGTCTTAGGTAATCTTCATATGTTATGGTGGATCTTTGTTGTTGTTAGGCTAGGGTTTGGTGGTTGAATTCATTTAACCTTTCAATTTTGTTATTATTGTTATCCATTTTCACTATACACATTTTGGCACGCCTGGTGGGACATGGATTTTTCTTAGATCTATGTTTTTTTTGCAGATTTTTCTAACCCTATATTGCTGTTTTGTAAAACAATTTGGAGAATAACCTTGTGCAGCTAGGGTTTTGGACACAAAATCAAGATCTTGGAGAGATTCGATCATATCTCATAGACGGATAGGAAATTTTGCACCAAATTTTTTTTGCAAGTTGAAGAAAGTATCAAGAGATCTCAATCCAAAATTTAGAATTTTTGGAGCACATTTTCATTTTCTATGAATTTTTTATGATTTTTCATAAAAAATTAATTTTGAGAGCAAATGAGAGAATTTTTTGGATTTTCTTACAGTTTTGGAAATCTCTCATAATTATACACAGGATTTGTTCTTTTTGATTTTTTGATGCAAAATATTTCCATAAAAGTTAGATCTTTAAAAATTAGGGTTTTTCTTTATTTTGATCAAATCTCACAAACGGCTTCGAATTTTGACATAATATTTTTTTTGCAAGTCAAGAAAAGTATCATAAAGATTCAGTAAAACTTTCAGATTTTTTGGATCGATTTTGCATTTTATATGAATTTTTTAGGATTTTTCATAAAAAATTAATTTTGAGAGAAAATTAGAGAATTTTTTGGATTTTCTTACATTTTTGGAAATATTTCAGAATTATACATAGGATCTGTTCTTTGTGATTTTAAATTTGATGCAAAATCATTCTTCAAAAATCAGATCTTTGAAAATTAGGGTTTTGCATTATTTTACTCATATCTCACAAACTGCTTAGATTTGTTGCAGGAAATTTTTTGTACAGGTTTGGAAGACCATTAGTACTCTTAAATAAAAATTTGAGATTTTTTGGATCGATTTTGTATTTTATATGAATTTTTTATGATTTTTCATAAAAAATTAATTTTTGGAGCAAATTAGCAAATTTTTTGGATTTTCTTACATTTCTGGAAATCTCTTAAAATTTTACAAGTGGTCTTTTTTTATGATGAATCAAGTCTTTGAATTGGTCAACAAAACGCATTGTTGAAGGCCCCTATTTCACAAAGTCTTTTGGATCTAAAATTTACCTAACTTGTGTGCTTGCAGGAAGGGGTGATCATTTGAAACAATCCAAACTACTAATAAATCTTTGTTGCAGGTCCTTGGCAAGGGTTTTTGGATTTTTATTGTGTGCCTTGTTTTCATAGACTAGCAAACACTTCAATTGGTGCACTAAAATTGAATCATTATCTTTTGTGTCTTGAGCAATAGGCTCTTTTTGTTTAATCTTTAGAGGGCCTGTCTTCCCGTGTGGTCATTAGGACTACTAGTGAGAAGAGAACGACCCAAGTGGTAGCGAGGAAAACCCACCTCATCCAAACCACTATAATCAAATGTATTCATGGTGAAAACTATGAATAACGTGTGCTGATTAGTTCATACCGACACTATGTCTCCCCATAAACCCGTTTGATCAAATTTATTTGATCATTTGTAGGGCATAACCCCTACCGGTTGGGAGCCTTCTGTATTTACAGATCTGAAAGTGCCGCATGTATGGCCACACGAGCGGATGCCCTTACTAGCACCTTTTTGTTTTAGAAGCCCAAAATCCTTCTAGTTGTTGGGGCAGGAGGTCAGACCTCTGGTAGCGGCCCACACACATACGGTTCTTAGTAGAGATACAAAGTTCGCCATGGGGAGTTTTCATGGGGACTGATGCTTGGCTGACCCGAGAAGTGAGTGCCGAGGGTGGAGCCAGTGAGGTGAAGCATATAAGTATCCGCTCTGAATAGCGTAGCCTCGGGGGTAAAACCCTATTTGGGATCAACAACTATTGTCTTGGCTAGCCCTAAGATTTGTGCTTGCCTTATGCTAAACACTCAAACATTCAAGACAAAACAGCAAAACATTGTGTCTTTTGTGTCTTCAAGTGTATGCAAAACTTTTTACATCAAACAACACACTTTTGGAGTCTAAACAGTTTGCAAACATTGAGTCATCAACATTGTGTCCTCTTGTCACAGAAAACAGTCAAACAGTCAGATTTGGTCACAACAAAACAACTTCACATATTGGAAAAATTGCACTAAGGTTACAGAAACGCGTCAGTGTCGGTTTTAACCACGTCTGCGTCATATAATCGCGTCTGTGAAGGGCAAAATAGCGTCTGTGTTTTTATCCGCGTCTGCGTTAAACAGAGAAGCGTCTGTGTCTGGGAATCACGTCTGTGAAGTATACAGAGGCGTCTGTGTCAGGAATTGAAAACTTTAACAGTCAAGTAAACAAACGAAATCAGTTTCGGCATACTTGAGCTTCCTAGGTTGTCTCTTCAGGTTTCATCTAGCATTCAACCTGTTCTAAGGTTTCATACAGTCCATCATTGCTTCACATCTCATTTTACAGTCATACTTGTCAAAAACTTGAGTCAAAAAGGTCACTTGCTTGTCCTCACTATACTTTTTCAACACACTACATACTACTACACTTTGCTAAGTGGTCCCTCATCAAGGTTTCTTACCTTTGGGTCTCATTTGGTCTTACTTAGAGTCAAGGTCATCTTACCTCATCAAGAGAAACGATCCTCTCTTTGGAAGTCACACCTACTCTACTACTTACATACTTGGTCTTACACTTTGGACATTGCAAGTACACCTCAGATTCATTTACACTCCATACAACTCTTGGTCTTCCATATTTTTTCCATTTTTCATCTAGTCTCTCACATCTTGGTCAAATACCTAGTTCATGGTTGAAACACGCCTTCAAAAATCTAGGAGAATAGCTAAAGAAGCTCAAGAATCCGCAAACATGAGTTCTTATGAGTATGACAATGATTTATTCTTCAATCCTGAGCACACTACATTACCAAACATGGATGTTTATAGAAACAATCCAAATGTTGAAAGCGCAAACACTATAAACAACAATACTACACACAATGACAATGTGGACAACTCTTCAATACTATCAGCAGACATAGAAGACTCCATAATGAATCCTCATTTCAATAGATTGGTTGAAGAGATAATGAGGAGAGATCGACAGTACTTTTTACACATGATGGCACAAAGTGGAGTTAAAATACCTCATGACTTTGACATGTCTCAACTTATGGAAAGTCGACCCTCACAACAAACTCAATCCAACATGGATCAAAGGAGACCAAATAGTGGAGGAAATAGAGGACCGAATATGATGCCTGAGTCACCATCAGTTTTGCTTCAAAAACCAGAGATCCCACATACACAAGCTCAAACATATGATACTTACCTTCGAAGACCATCATGTAAGCCTTATGCAGACAGATATGCTCAATCACATGCTCAAGGTATGGATCAATCAAAACAAGTAGATACTCAAAGGCATCCCCAAAATTTTGACACAAGGAGACCTCATGTCAAAATTGGGGGCAACACAATGGAAAATGAAATGCCTATTGAATATGTTTTATATACACAAAATAGATATGGGTTCCCTCAACATGAAGTTATGCCAAGTGCTCCATATATGCCACATCAATATAGACCTCCATATGGACATGTCTACGATCAGTATCATCCATACATGCAACAAGCTCCTCCTCAAATGGGTGTTTCAAACATGGGGTGTGCTACAAGAAATCAATCTCCTCCCAAAAATAATTTGGAGCAACAAATAAGAGATTTACAAAAGAAAATGGAGGACATGAGTACATCAAAACCAACATACACTATGAGAGATATATGTCCTTATCCCTTCGATAAGAGCATTCCAATGCCTCCATTTCCTGCACACTTTGTGACGCCAAAATTTGACAAATATAGAGGGAAAGGAGACCCCAAGGCACACATAAGACAATTCTTCACAGCTTGCATTGAGGTAGCGGTAGAAGAAACATACTTGATGAGGTTGTTCCCACAGAGCTTAGGCGATCAAGATATGGAATGGTTTTCTCAATTACCTCCTGGTATTAAGTCATGGGGCGACTTAGCAGAGGCATTCATTCAGCATTTCTCTTACAATATAGAAACAGATGTCTCAGTTACTACCTTGTGCAATACGAAACAAAAGGAAGGAGAATCTTTCCCAACATTTTTACAAAGATGGAGAAATTTAGCTAGCAGATGCTCTTGCGAAATCCCACAGAAACAAATGGTAGAAATGTTCACTCAAAACGTTAATAAGGCTATTGGCTATGATCTCAGGAAAGCTTGTTTGTCTACATTCAAGGATGTTATTGAAAAGGGCCTAGCAACAGAAAGAGTCTTAATTGAACAAGAAGTCATTAAGATATTCAAAGAAAACAAAGAGGACTTTAAAGGAAAGGACAAACCAAAATTTTGGAACAAGAACAAGAACACAGTTAATGATGGTGTTGTTGATGCCAACATAGTGAGACCCAAGTTCATCTTTTCTGGATCAAGTTCTACCAACAATCAGGTGAACACTCAAACAACTTCTAGACCACGAAGGAAGTACACTCCATTGGGAGAACCACTTGAATCAGTATTCAAAAAGCTTGTGGCAAACAAAGTGATCACAATTCCAGATTTTCCTCCATATGAACCAAAGGTCAAACCAAATTGGTGGAATGATGATGAGTATTGCGAATTTCATAAGAGTAAGGGTCACAAGACAGGTAATTGCCATCGATTGAAAAACATTGTGCAAGATCTCATTGATAGAGGTGATATTGAGATTGAGGGACATTCATCTAATCAAGAACATGAGGTGTTTAAGGAACCATTCCCGAAACATGACAAAGGAAAAGGCAAAGTCACAGATGATCAAGCCAATTATACTAGAGCACCTTACAATTATGATTCTACTATCAATCACATCTCAATGGACAATCATATCTCTACTATTACTATCAAGAACAAAAATCCTGAGAATCCTTCTCAGAGACCCAAGATTGTCCTAAAAGGTGTGGGATCTTCTTCTGAGCATACCTCTGAATGTCATGTTACAACTCGTCAAGGTAAAATCACGTTGCCAGGTGCCTCCACTAAGAATAACAATCCTTCATCAACCAAGCCTGAGTACGACCTTGTAGAACAGTTAGGGAAGACACCCGCGCTCATCTCTATTCTTGAGCTCTTACGCATATCCCCCGCTCATAAAGCTATCCTTGACAAAATCTTGAGAGACACTACCATTCCTACTGATTTGAACGTGGACAAGTTTCAAGCCATGGTGGGATACCTTTCCATTCCACATTCCCTTATGTTCACAGAAGCTGATGATGCCTCCATAAGTCAGCCACATAATGCACCACTACACATTGAAGCCTTCATACATAAACATCGAATAAAGTGAGTCCTGATAGATGGAGGAGCAGGTCTAAACATTTGTACATTGAGCACAATTAAACAATTGGGATATTCTAATAAAGCTGTGAATTCTACAAACAAAATTACCATCAAGGCATATGATGATGAAGAGCGCTCATCCAAAGGCACAGTCACCTTGCCTCTTAGAGTTGGGCTAGTTACAAAGGATGTGGTTTGTCAAGTACTTGATCTGGATCTCACATACAACATATTGCTAGGGCGTCCATGGTTTCATGAGATGAGAGCAATACCATCTACATATCATCGATGTATCAAGTTTCCACACAATGGAGTTGAAGTGACTGTCAAAGAGGATCCAAATCCATTCATCTATTACAACAATCTGCGACCTCGATCAGAAATAACAATCCCAGTCAATCAAGAAGCTATTCCTTCATCGGCATATGTGGATCCAGAATCCTTGAAAGCTTCTACATCCAAACAAGCAGAGATCAAGGAAAAATTCAAGTTTAAAGACATGGGATGTGGTGAGTATATCTTTCATGTTGATCAACTCCCACTATCTGCTAAGGTATTCAGTCAACAAGAACAAATTACAAACAATTTGCAATATCAAGGAATTGGGTGTGAACCACCTAGTATTGTGGCTACTAAGTCCGAATGCAAATCTCCTCCAGCGGTGCAAGCAGCTCTTGATATCAATAGTCCTAAGAGTGGTTCCAGTGAAGAATCTATTGAGCATATCGCCAGCCCTCTTGAGAGCTCACATAGCCTTACTATTTCATCCACTCATTCCATTTCCACTCCACTCCCAGACTTGGATGAACAAGAATTACAAAAGCCCTTACTAATTGGGGATCAAAAATCAAGCTTTGAAAAGAAAAATCTAAAAGTCAAAAATAAAGAGAAGTCCTTTAGTCCAAATCAAAATCAAAAGCTACTGGACTCTGCAAAAATCAAAGTCAAGGATAAAAATCCTATGAAGCAAAAAGAGAAAGAGTTGATCTCCCCTAATATCAAAATAACTGGGGGCAAAAATTCTAAAATTTCAAGTCAAAAATCATACTTATTGATCCTAAGTCTCCATCATGCTATCCTACTTTCACTTCTTTTCGCAATCATAAGCCTTCATAACTCATCCACTTGTTCCACACATCCTTTTCCTTCTGGTGATACATCATGGACCTTTAATGGAGCTTCCTCGAAGACTTTGCTATCAGTGATGCCCAAACTTCTTTAGGTGACACGCATATGGGCCTGTGTAGTCCACACACTAGTAATTCTATCTCAATTCCTTCATCGAGGAAGACAGTCACTCGAGCAACATATCATTCAGTCAAGGAACGATGCAGTTACAATCACAAGGTTAAGCCTCGCGCATTTGAGGTAGGTGACTTAGTACTCAGAGAGAACCCCAAGAATCAGCAAGACAGAGATAAGAAGGGCAAGTTCAAACCAAACTGGCTTGGTCCTTACATCATCACAGCGGTATATGGATCTGGGGCATATCAGCTCTCAACTACAGAAGGCGAACCCTTGGAGGATCCTATCAATAGCATGCACCTTCGCAGGTTCTACACATAAGCTCTTCAGAACATCCTAATTCAAAAATACAAAAAAAATTATAAAACAAAAAAAATCGTTACTTGGTGAAAACCTGGCAAACAGGCGCCTTGTGACACAAAAAAATTGAAAAATCCAAAAAAAGTAAAGAGAAATAATTTCCTCCAACAGTGAAAACCACTTCGGTGGCGCCCTGGGCAAGTACCATGGTGAAAACTGGGTCACCAGCGCCATGCATAGAGACTTTGCTCCTCTCTCCTTCAGGATTCTCTTTCATCATTCACTTTGCACACACTCACAACCTATTCGTTCACAATAAACTTACCTATTCCCATCATGGCTTGTTATTGATCTGCCTAAGATTGGTTAGCCATCCATAACCCCCCCTTTTTTTTACTCCCTTTCCATCCATAATAAATCAGATCCTATCTGTGGCTAAGGCAAATCCTACGTCTAGTAATGGGTGTGGAATTGAGAACATCACATGTTTCGAGGAGTACAGTTTCTTCCAGCTTCCTTCAAGTCTATCCACGCACAATCCGCAATAAAGCAACATCTGCATCGCTAGTCCACAATAAAGTTCCATCTTCTCCACAATAAAGTATCAGTTTCATGGATTCAGTCAGTTTCAAATGAGACACAACAGCAACAATGAGCTTCAACAAAATCAAATCTTTCAACAAACTCAGACAACATATGGTTCAGTGCTATCTATCCTTTTTGTGAAAGTGAACATTGTGACCACAATCAAATAAGACTTAAACAAGTGACAAGAGACACTAAACTTGAGGACTACAGTGGATGTTGGTGTCGAGTCTTGGTTTTCTTTTGATTTTATCTTTTTGGTGACATGTCTTTTAGCTTTTCCAGGATGTCTTTGACTAGAAAGGCGAGGATAGGGTATCGTCACCTATTTGCATTTGCTATCTGTCGATTGTCTTTTAGTAATGCTATGACTTGTCCAAGGATATGAGGACACTGTGAGTCTAGTATGAACTGGGGCATTCCTTGTTTGTGACTGTCTTATCTCCATGCAAACAGGTACAATGACTTTCTGGGCCGAACAAATGCCTCGATTGTCATAACCTATTTTGCCATAATAAAGCTCAATGATGATAACGCACAAGAAGCTCTTTCACGTTCATATCTTCTGTCTTCCATCCCCCTTTCTTGATTGACTTCCATTGTCCTTCTCGAGTCCGCGTAGCCCGCTATCACATGACTGAGTATAATGACACACCAAAAACATTTGCATTTCATATAGTTACACCTACATCACCACATATAAGCATTTCATACATACATATAGATATCACAATTGCATCACATCCTGCATACAACACATGTTAGCACATCTCACATTTTCATTATGTAAATAATCATTTGCATTATCATATTCATTTGCATTACATACATTCACATTTGCATCATGCATCACATATACAACATAAAAGAACAAAAAAATATTGCATTGCATCATGTACATATTTGCATCCATATCATAAACATACATCATAAGAACATCTCATCACATAGGTACACATGCATATAGCTGCCACAGAAATGAATCATCTCATATATATAATCAAAAATGTCATGATACAATGATGTCAAAAGAATCATATGGCTACAAAATCACCCGTAGGTGTCTACAATACAAAAATGGTACAATACTGATACATAGGGAGCCCTCTAAGGCTATGATGAACTCCCTCCCTCGGAGCCGCCTGGCTTCGACGGAGTTTGAGCCCTAGAAGGACCCACCCCAAGATCAACTCTCCTGGCCCCTGTGTCCCCTGCAGCCACCCCTCGTGTCGTCCTATCCAGACAGAGGAACCCACTGATAACTCCTGTCAACACTATTGGTAGTGCTAATCCTGTCCATGTCATGGTATTCCATGCCACATGTCCCACCCTCATCCCTAGTCCTGGATCCTAGAACACTCATCTCAGTGCATCCCTATCTCTGTCTCGATCATAGGGTACTAACTCCCCATCGATCGGTATCTGTAGAATCCTATATACATCCTCCAAGGTGACTGTAATCTCACCCATCGGCAAATGCAAATTACAAGTCTCTGAGTGCCATCTCTCAGCCAGTGCAGTCAACAATCCCATGTTCACCCGAAACTCAGGCACATACAGAATGTATCTCAATCCCATAACCTCAATCGCAGCTCAGTCCTCAGCTGTCAACTCAGGTCGCAACCTCTAAGTCGATGGGAATCTCTCCCGTGACTCCAGCATCGGCAAGTACTCCTGCAGTCAAGCAAATCAAATCATGTCAGTCATAGTGGCATTCACTGTTTATCACAAAATGCTACTCGCTATCTAAATGCACATAGCTATTTATCCTAGTGACACTCACTGTTCATCACAAAGTGTTGCTATCTATCCTAGTAGTACTCCCTGTTCATCACAAAGTACTACGTGTGTGACACTCACTGTTCATCACAAAGTGTTACTCACATTTGCACTCCCTGTTCATCACAAAGTGCTGCTCATATTTTAGTACTCCCTGTTCATCACAAAGTACTCTATCTTGGTACTCACTGTTCATCACAAAGTGCCTTGATCTATCTTAGTCTTCCCTAGAGGACCTTCTTGAGTGTATCCTCTCAGCGGCTTATCCAATCGACAGCGTATGTTCATCACAGAACTGCCGATTTGACCTAGAAGACACAAATTCGCATTTTTGGACACAAACACATTTTCTTGACATAAATGCGCATTTATTACATTACCTAGTATGAATTAATGACAATAATAAATGCATCAAAGTACGAGGAGGTTTTGTGGTACTCACTGGCTCTCCTGCCTCCGTTGGCCTCTAGAATCGGCGAACACGGTCGAATCTGTGAACAAAAGCCATCGCTACTGATTGTTGCTGCTTTATTTTCGCTTTGCACTATGCTCTTGTGACGGTGTAGATGACAATGAGGATGTATTTTCCCCCGTGGTCTATCTTATAGATTGCCCTAGCTCTCATTTCCCGAGTCAGTCTTCCTTATCCCGTGACTCTGTCACTTTATCTGGTCAGTCCATTCTATCCTGTCTTTCTTATCGAGAGATTGTCTGCAATCTTTCAGACATTTTCATCCAATCTCTCGAGGGGGCATATAATTCCCATCTTGGGGCAACTCTGTATCAGTTCATCTTATCTTCTTTGAAACAACGCGACAAGCCGCATTGTCTCAAAGAGGGGCAAAATGTAGACACTCAAAATTGTCATGTCTAATTAAATAAATATTTTATTTATTTAATTATCTAAGCCTAATTCTTCTATTAATTAAATAAATTTTTATTTATTTAATTAATTCATTTATCCTCTTCTAGCCTTATTTCTCATTTAAATAAATACATTTATTTATTTAAATTATCCCTTTCCTAAATTAAATAAATATTTTATTTATTTAATTGTCCTACTTCTTCTATTAATTAAATAAATCTTTATTTATTTAATTAATTCATTATCTTTTTCTACACATGACACATGTCATTCATCTCTTAATTCATACACTACCTACCCCTTTCATTATTTTGGTATTTCTTTTACCTACCCTCTAATCCTAGCCGACCTCTCTTTTTACACCTCTCAATCTTAACCCTCCATTTCTTATTGTGTCTTCTATTTAAGGAGATGCTTTCTTCATTTTCAAACCCTAATCACTCACCCTAATCACTCAGACTAATCAACAATTTTGGAGGACTTGGCTACACTACGATCCTACTTGCAACCACATTCCGTTCTTTGTTGAGCTCTTGTACATATAAAAATCTGAGAGCAAATATATCAAGCAAGATCAATGGAGATAGGAAGAATGGAGATCAAAACCCTATTGGACATGTGATGGTATAATCTTTGTGATTTTGAGTTATTTGCATTGTCTTAGGTAATCTTCATATGTTATGGTGGATCTTTGTTGTTGTTAGGCTAGGGTTTGGTGGTTGAATTCATTTAGCCTTTCAATTTTGTTATTATTGTTATCCATTTTCACCATAAACAGATGGATTATAAGGTCGAGATCCAGACAAGGCATGTCAGCATATGTCCATGCAAAGTTGATCTTTTTTTCTATGAAGAAATTAGTAAACTCTTTCAGTTCTTCTACTGATAGGGATTGACCCACATGTATTATATGTTGAGTTTCTTTTGTTCCAAAGTTCACTGGTTGTGTAGGTTCAATCAGTACTAATGATCTCTCTTGAAAGTGATCAGCCATAATATTAATTATCTCATCTTCAGGTGCCTCAGAGAGGTTTTTGACGTCAGATACATCTTTTACTTTTAGGTTTTTTTTGTACTGATACCACCATAGTGTGGTTTTTGCCATCATAACACTTAATTTTCTTTTTTTGATATTTAAGACTAAGATACTTGACATCTGCTTCTGTCATGTTCATACTTTGTTCATTGATTGAAGAGTTCATGTGTTCAACTATATTAAGGTAACATGCTTAGGTATAATCATTAGAAAAGGTAGGGATATACATGGGTTGATCTTGTAGTGAATGCTCAATAAGCTTAGGGTGTACCAAGGATAAAGATTCGATGGGTTTAAGGGAATACACTATATTGTCATCACAACCTTGGACCAAAAAGTTGAGTTCTAGAAGACTACCTTGCGTACGCGTATTGAGACCGGGAAGAGTCATAATAGGATTATCAAAGCCTACGTTAGCATTTGGAGAATATAACCCAATGAACCTACTACTATCACCTTCTCCTACTTCAGACTGAACTCTGTATTGTGTTTCAACAACAATAGCTTCTTCAGATAGAGTTTCAACATTCATGATAAAGGAGTCATAGTTTGGTGTTGAATAGGTAATATCATAGATGGATCTTATTTTAGATGGATAAAATTCAAAGGATGAAGCATTTGATTCCACTTCAAGTGACTTTGTAAAAGCATGTAAGGTATCAATATTAACATCTTTTATGCTGCAAGTTCCTTCTTGTTCTGGTTCAATGATCACCTGTAGTTGACATACCTGTTCACATAGAGTTGATGACTATGTTAGTCTCTGTCTTCTTTCCCATTCATCTTCCTTTGGACTGATGACTGGTCCTACTTGTCTAGCCTCCAATTATTTAGTGGTGTTCCCATATCTGATTTTTTTTGTCTAAATACATGGAGATACAATAGGTGAGCAATCTTCCGGTGCTTTCTCTTCTCTTAGTTGTTTCTCATATGATTCTTGTCTTTTTAGTCTAATTTCCTCTAGTTCTCTTTGTAGCTTCCTATGTGCTATCTCTTGTGCTTCACCTATAGTATCATTAGGTTCATTAGGATTTTCTTTAGTAGATGCATCTGATAAATGTTCTGGACCCCATTCATACTCATTTGAAATATTTTTTAATCTTCTTCTAGTATTATTTCCATTTGTGTGACAAGAATGTTTTATGGTGCAAAAATTTCCTTAATGCTTTCCACTTGTTCTTTCATTTCTTCTGGAATTTCTACTTTTGGTCTTCTTTATGCTAGTACCTTTGAAACTTGGTTATAAGTTGCTTCTTCTCTTTTGATTGCCAATTCTTCTTATTCTTTCTCATATTCTTCCTAAGTTTGCTATCTATTTACTTCCTATGATGCTTGATGTAGTGCCTTCTTTTTCCACTTAGGTTGTTGATAAGAATTTGGTTTTTGATTTGACGAGACATCTAAATGGTATCGAAGTCTAATTTTGTCATTTGTAGACTTAGTTTGTAGCTTGATGGGTTTGCTAATTCCTTCTTGATGCTTTCCAAAAGGACTTGTACTTGAATATCCCATGCATTGGATTACCTTATAGCCTTGACCATATTGTTCAGGGGAAATTTCACAGTGTTGCACTTCTCTATGTTTATTTTCTTAAAAGCCATTTGAGAACAGCTGCCTCATGTATTTCATTGGTAAGGGAAGTAGAGAACTACATGAAAATACCATCATAGATGATGTTTGCAGTTGAATTTTGTGGTTTCATAGATTCAAATGGTTTTCTAGACTATCTTGGTGATGGTGGAAGAGACATTAGTAAAAGTATAGGTTCTATCTTGTATCCATCCATGCTAATACTTGTGATTTTTAGTTTCTTTTCTATGTCTTTTAGCATAATTTCTAAACTCTCAGCTATAGAGCTTGCTTTTTTGTGAGGAACAAGGGTATCAGTACATTGTTTTAATGCATTACAGGTATAACTTGTATCAATAGGAACACTAACTTCAACTCCATTATGGGGAAATTTTAAGCACTAATGGTATGTAGATGGCACTGCTTGCATATCATGAATCTGTGCTCTGTCTAGCAAGATGTTTTAGGATAGAGGAAGGTCAAGCATATGACAAATAACATCTCTTCCCATAGGTCCCACCTTGATTGGTAATAGTACCATACCTTTAGAAGTTGTCTCTTCTTCATCATAAGCTTTGATTGTTATCTTCTTTTCTAGATCAATAACATTCTCAAAAAATCTCAATTGTATGAATAAATTGTAACTACAAATGTTCAACCCAAGGTCTCCATCTATCAAAACATGCTGGACTTGGTGTTTATAGATCTTGGCTTCAATGTGTAATGGTTGATTATGTGGATGATTCAAGGAATCATTGTCTTCTTCAGAGAAGGTCAGGTAGTGAGGTGAGGTTAGGTGACCCACCATAGATTGAAACCAATCCAAATAGAAGAGATCTTAAATAGTTTGAGAATATAGATTTAAGCGGTAGTTCATTTTAGCTGTTCAACATGCTCTAACCGGAAGAAGATGATGAAACAAGCTATTTAGATTGAGGAGACTTAGCAGTGACTGTAGTTGGTTGTTTATTTGAAGATGTCGGTAGTTTTGATGGATTTGATGATGTTTGATCAAAAGATGAGGAACCAACTTCTTTGAGAGTAACTTTTCTTTGAGCACAAGTCATGACATTCGTAGTTCTCGATTTGTTTTGCTCTTTTTTTACTATGATTACATTACAATGTTCAGATTGAGAAGGTTCAAGCATGTTGATGATATTATCATTGTTGGTATAGGTGTAATTGATTTTGGCACCTCCCTTGGATTTAGAGGAATCTCCCTACTCATAAGAAGGTAGGGGATCCTTGAAATCTTTATGATCAGAATTGGTTGCATGATTCCCAAGAACAATTTTGTCGGCATCGATAAGGCCTTGAATCTCATGTTTTATTTTCATGCAGTTATTTGTTGTATGACCCTTGTTTCAATGATATTCATAGTAATCATTTTCCCTCCACCATTGTAGTTTGACTTTAGGATCATATGGTTTAGAGTTGTCAGCTAATGTGATCAGACATTTTCCAACAAAGTCTTAAGAGACAATTCATAGGATTCTTTCAAAGAAGTAAAATCATGTTTAAGCTTTGAAATCCAAGGCTTATCTTTAAACAACTCTTTCAATTTCTTAGGATGGTTTTCTGTAGAACATTCATCTTCTTTGAGGGCTTGTGTGTTGCTAGCCAGATTAAATACTATTGGTTTTGGTTTTGGTTTAATAGTATCAACCACTCCATCATTAACATTTCTGCTATTATCTTTGCCATATTTCCAGTATTTGTTTTTCTCTTTAGAACTAGTGCTCTGCTATGTTTCCTTATAAAGTGATATCTCACCTTTCCTCACAAGCACATCTTTTATTTTGAGAGCATTGTCCACCATCTTATTAGATTAGTGGTATACTTGCATTTGAATATTATATTTTAACTTCAGAATTAGATTGTTAACAAAGATGTCCATCTTCTCAGAATCAAGAATGGGTTGTGAATATCTAGAGAACACCTTTCTCCAACGTTGATGGAAAGTGAGAAAAAGTTCTCCTATTTTCTATTTGGTATTATAGAGGTCAATCATAGTGACTAGATGACGAATTTTGTAGAAGTATTGTCAAAGAAATAGTTCAACCAACTCCTCAAAAGATTTAATTCGTGTAGGCAAGTTTGAAAACTACTCCATAGCTTGTCCTCCTAGACTTCTTGGGAAGAGATGCATGAGATATATCTATTCATGCATAAATTCCATACATAAAGAACAAAATTCTTGGACATGGTCTTGAGGATCCGAATTACCATTATATTTATCAAATTTAGGAATTTCCACTCTTGAAATGGGGGCATGTGAAGATCATTGTCAAATGGGAATGAGTAGATTGTGTCTAACGAATATTGCACATAAGATTTATCCTTATCTTTCATTTCTATGATTTTAGTTTGCAATGCTTGCAATTGTTTGGTTACCAATGATAGTGGTGTCTCTTCTTCTTTTGTGATGATATTTTCAATGTTATAATCAGTGGGAAGTCTAGCTCCTTATTTTGACAATTTTAAAAAAAGTTCTTCTTTTTCTCTGGCCCTGATAATTTTCATTATTTTTCTGAAATATTTCTTGTTTACAACTAACTATAGTAGCTTCTTCAAGTTTAGAAGCTTCAGAATCAATAGATAAGGAGTCACTATCAGTAGCATGAGTGCTAATGTTATCATGAGCACTGCGTTTAGAAGCTTCTTTTTCATATTTTTCCCTAGACATATTGAAAGATAAGGGTTGATAAAAAATTGGTTGGCTTGAGGATGAAGGTTTGATAGAGATTGGTTCTTCTTGAAAGAATGGCTTAGTTTATAATTAAATAGACTATCTCTTAATTTTCTCACCTTTCTTATGAGAACTTTTAGTTTTAACAGGCATTTAAAATTGATGTGACCGAGAGCTAGAAGTGATATAGATGTCAAGATCGAATTAGAGCTAGATGTTTGCTTGAGGTGATAATTGGATACAGAGATTGAGACCAAGTTTGGTTTCATGAATGATCTATCAAGTATAAGACATGATCTAAGTAGATTAGATTGATCGGATTGATGTATGATTGATTGAACTATCTAGGATATAATCAACAAAATCATGTAACACAACGATAGAGGTACACTATCAAGATTTCTATGCTTAGGATTAAAAAGACCAAATATATGCTCATTGTGGTGTATTAGGACTTATTATACAATTATGATATATCTAAATAGGCACACAAAAACACAAGTCTCTTAACTAATGAAAATAGAGGCTCGTATGACAAAAGATCAGGAACTAGATGACAATTTAGGAGTTACCAGATGACAGACTAGAATACTTGTACAAGTTTCTGCTTTGAGTTGTCAAAAAGTTGTAGCAAATGCATAGAATTGTATGACAATTTAGGAGTTACCAGACGATAATTCTCACAATGTAGTATGACAAAATAGCTAAAAAGAGCCATAGGATTCTAACTCATACAATAGAAGAATGGACATGGATGAGTTCCTGACAATAATAAATTTTTGACCACTAATTTTTTGATGTTTTGATTTTTTTTTCAGTTTCAGTTGATTGTCTAGTGTTTCAGTTTTAGTTTCAAGGACAAAGACACAACAAACACGCAAGATGTAAAGTGACTTCAAGCATAATGTTCTAATCCTAAGGAAGTTGGCTGAGAGAGAAAAATTTTGCTTGAAAGCTTAGGGACACACCTGATAGCTAATTAGAATACGACTAGTGAGTCTCATGCAATGAATTCTCAATACCGTATTAATCAACTCCAAATGCTAATAGGGGCACGATATAGCAAGTATCTTGGAAGACTTACTATCCCTCTTGCAGAAATATTATCCCCTTTTGGAGATGAACCAAATAGCTTCTATCTTAGAGTTCTTAGTAAGGATTTCCATTCAAAATTACCCCATGAAGTCATGCAAGCATGATTGAAGCCTATAGCCCAACAAGATAACAAAACAAGATGTAGTCACACAAGTATGATTGAGACCACGAGGCCTTACAAAATTCCTGATATGAGAGATCTCAAAGAGAAAAATCAAATAACTGCATCCTTGAAGACTTTAATCCCAAAGAGGCATATTTATTATAATGAGTCAAAATGCTTGGGTCTAGCTGTATTCACTTGGATTGTTCTCATAGGGTGATTACTTTTTCCCACTATGACAGGCCCTCTAAAAGGAACACAAATCTCAAACTAGAAAAGCTTAAAGGGTCTAGATTTCTGATTGTCTATACAGACAAGAGCACACTCTTTGACCTTTTAGACTTTCCTCAAACACAAAAAACAAATTTGGTCATTTACCGCATTGCAATTTAGGTGCCTGGAAAACAATTAAGAATACACAATTTACTTGAATATCCTCAGACAACCTGCAAAAACAACCAATCAACAATCATATTGTTTTTGAGTGACAGGCATGTTCTTGGACAAATTTTCTACAAAAACTTGTTAGGTTGTGAAAATCTCTTAGATAGACAGAAAATAGATCAGGGTTAGCATTAGCATCAGCAAAATCCTATCATAAAACCCTAAAAATCTCTCTATCTTTTAATACGAGAAAACAAAAAATCATAGGAGTAAACTCACAGATTTGTATGGTGATTCTCAGTAGACCATACAATATGTCACATAAATTCGTACTACCTGTAACAAAAACTCGTACTAGTTTTAGCATAAATTGTACAGACAGAATTTGAAAAATAAAAAGAACTGATCTGCAAGGCCAAAAATTATAATCTTTGGGCCCCACGATAGGCACCCAAAATGTGTGTGTGAAAAGTGGTAATCTTGTAAGCTATAAGACACACACACTTCAATAACTCATTGCATTCATGGTTAGATAGATATAATCAATGAATGTAAAAACCAAAACAAATCGACCTATTGCCTCCTAAAAGATGCGAGTATAGACTTGCTCTCTGATTTATCTAAGTAATACTAGTGACTAGACTACACCAAGATAGAGGATTTAACCTATATGAGCACAAAATTAAGCTAAATGGATGCAAGATTAAGAAAATTAAGCTAGATGGATGCAAGCAATTATTATCAAGCTATATGATTCTAATCAAGCTAATATGATTAAACTAATATGCAAAAAGCTAAGATGCAATAATCTCAATACACAATATTCTCAATGACTCGAGAAAAACCAACATAATAACAATAAATCTCCAGGGTGTCCTGATTGAGAGATGAAAGTCTAAATTTATAGATACTCCTAAGAGAAACCAACGATTGAGATTGATTAATGATGAGTAGTTAAGATTTCCCAAGAAAAAGCACAATCAAGGTGAATTCAAATGATTGGGTGCTTTGATTTAGTTTCAGAGGAGATAAGATTTAGTTGATCTTGAGATAAATTCAATGAAGCTTGATTCAATGCATTTGGATTATAAGTCTGAGTTTGGATTAGAGATTAAATCAATTGAAGAAAATTAATTTCATGCATTTGAGATAAAAATCAATTAAAAAGAATTCGTTTCATCCATATTTCTTTTATTTGCTTAAGATTTGTTTTATTAGAATAATCCACTTTAATGTAAGTGAATCCCTTTCCTCAAGATTGCTTTGAGTTTAAATTTAGAGAATGATTTATTCAATTTAATTGCTTTTATTTCTTTTTTGGGATTTCTCAAGTTATCTCAAATTAGATTACAATATCTCATGTTGATTTCTTTTCTCAATTTAATTCCCCCTTTTTTTTTCAAATTAATTCTTTTCTGATGATTTAATGGCAAATTTATTTGTTAATTAAATATGCTAGGATATTTAATTAAATAAATAGGATTATTGATTAAAATGATTTACTTGGAATGATTAATTAATTAAAAAAATATTTAATTAATTTAGAATGATTTATTTGGCATCTGACATTGATAATTTAGGAATTAATTAATTAGGTGCTCAAAATTTATTTATTTTTCTTTAGTTAGGACCTTGGTGATGTAATCGAGATTAGATGACCATTTTTGGGTATTTTACTTAGCAGGTTTGATTGGTGGCTTCCTCTACGTAGATAGGAGGTCACATGGGTTCTCTGTTAGATGGGGTTGGATTTTGCGATTGATGGTAATGAAAAAGACATGGTGTGCATGGGGGGTTTGTGTGTTGGCCCATTTCTACCACGAGCTACATTAGGTTGTATATGATTAGGGTGCTAGTTTAGCATCCAGAGTCACACTCCTCCAGATTTGGGTGTGGGAGCACATAACAATGACCTGACCAGTTGTAGAGAGGTCACAACCCACTAGATTACCCTATCTTTTCATGTATCGATGGGTCGCTTCCTATCCTATGATCAAGAAGCTAGATTATTGGAGATGGGTCCTAGATGATATGGACTAAGTGATATGGAGGTTGTATTTTGATTGTGAGGCTTGGGCTGACGATGCCACAAAGATTCATGTGCTTCTCCAGAGAAGGTACTTGTTGGCATTGATTTATCATTGATGTCAACTGGTATTTCAAGAAGACTACTGGTAGAGGTATGTCATCAAGGATGAAGAAGAGTGTACCAGTATGGTGAAAGACAATATGGTGAAAGACAAATAGTTGTTGAAGACTATCAGTGACTTCACCGATATGAGGTGAGATGCATGTGAGTGTGGGCATGATTAGTGATAATCGGTAGAGCTTATACTAGTCTAGAGTTTGGCTATTTGTTTATGATAAAGAGGCAGAATGTTAAATTAATCACAATCCATCGGAGGTGAAGTTGTGCTACCAGTGTAGTGTGCACTGCCAGTCAGCGGAAGATGAAGGTCTCACTAATAAAGGCATGTACTGGTATGAGTTTTTTGAATGATCTAGGATGAACCAACTATGTGTAGGTGAACTAAATGATTGACCATTGTGATGCCATGTGGAGATGACGTGGCAAACATGCAGAGGTTGGTGAAGCCTCCATCAACCTAGTTGGTGAAGCCTCCATCAACCTAGTTGGTGAAATAGGTAGTCAACATTAATGAAACAACCACAAATCATGAGATTGTAACTGACTAATGTGGCTCAAGGAAGATATAATGATAGAGTAAAATCAAGGAGTAGTTGGTGCCTGGATCCATACAAAGGAAACAACTAAGCACTTTTATGAGTCGACAAACTTTTGGGTAGAAAATATTGTACATGATTGCTATCTTTAGAAATTATGCATTGAATAATGGAAAACATATACAAAATTATTCCTGGAGTACAGGTGATCAATTCAAAAATAGTCTAGATCGGATCTCATACAGATTGTGTCGAGTAAAGGAAACACTAACTGCTCTGATTTTGAATGGTTTCTTGGCAGGAAAAATCAAGTTTAAATATGATGACTTGAGATTGTGATTGTTGTTGTTGTAGTAAGAAGACAAGTGTGATATTGTTGTCTAAGAGCCAAAGAGACAAACACTTAAAGTGTTTTATGAGAAAAGTATTGATTCACAGGAGAAGTAGAAAAAAACTAGTGTAAGGAACAACCGATAAAGAGTGCATTGAGTATAGAGGTGATAAACCAATAGAAGTGTTGTCTGATTAAGAGTGATAGAGTGTGAGTTAAGAGGAAGAAGACATTGTGAGAGAGGAGAGAGAAGGGTGGTCAGCAAAGTCAAGTTGTAGAGTGGGTGGAGAGAATACTTACCGGTAAGGGTGGAACCGACATAGGAGAATATTGTATGGTCGCAAAATTTCATTTTCACTAGTGATTTCATTTGTATATATAAGTTTTACATTTCTTTCACTAAGTTGTAGCTTAGTGCAGGGGTTGGAGCTCCTTTAGCTTGTAGCCTATAAATTGTGCTAGGGTTTGGGGCTCCTTTGGGTTGGTACACATAAATCAGGGGTTGGTGCCCTAAATTTTGTAATCAAATTTTCATTATGAGGTTGGATTGGAGTAGAATATCTCCAACAACTATTCTCACCGAGGTTTTTCCTATATTGGGGTTTCCTAGTATATATCTGGTGTTATGTGTTGCATATTTGTGCATATAGTATATTGTTGTTTTAATGAATCCTTTCTCACACCTTGGTTACTCTAGTTGAGCTACCAGTTAGCACTCAGTTTGATTTATGCATTATCGATATCTCTTATTTAGAGAAAAAAGAGTTTAAATCACTGATTCACCCCCCTCTCAGTGATCCATTATGTCCAACAATTGGTATCAGAGCCAAGTTACCCTATTTTGTCAAAAGAGTTCTCTATCTTGGGTAGATCTTATCAGGTGTTCACAATGGCAAGAAACAAATCAACCTCCTCAAAAGCTCCTATGTTTGATGGTGTCAATTATGCCTTTTGGAGTAGAAGAATGGAAATCTATTGTCCTCTCTAGGTTGTGATGTATGGATGTTGATTGTAAATGGGTATATAGTTCCTAATAATCCCCCTACTGATCCATATGCTAAGAGGGAATATGAGAACAATGCTAAAGACAAGAATGCCATTCTTGGTGGGTTGTCTGACAATGAGTTTGTTAAAGTCATGCTTTGCTCCTCTGCCAAGGAAACTTGGGATAAGCTGCAGAAGATTTTTGAAGGTGATGCTAAAGTCAAGGAAGCCAAGCTGCAGACTTTGAGAGCACAACTTGAGGGTTTGAAGATGAAAGATGAAGAGAAGATAGCTGACTATCTCCAAAGAGGTGATGAAACAACAAATACCATTAGAGGGCTTGGAGAAGAAATAAAAGATGAAGTGGTAGTGAAGAAAGTACTTAGATCTCTTACATCTAACTATGATACAAAAGTATCAACAACAAAAGAAGCAAAAGATCTGAAAGTCTTTACAATAGATGAGTTATATGTCTCCTTAACTACTTATGAGATGAGGACTGTCGGCACTAATGCTGTGAAGAAAGAAGATTCTTTCAAGACTTTAAGAAAAGGTAAAGAAGAATCTACTCATGATGCAATTGGTAAAGACTCTGATGACATCATGACAAACTTTGTCAGAAGAATCAAGATAGGCTCGGGAAAATATAAAGGCAAGCTACCTCTAAAATGCTTCAACTATGGAAAGATTGGACATTTTGCTGCTAAATGCCCTTGTAGTGATAAGAATGAAGATGACCAATCAAGTGGTAGCATATCATTTAGTAAGGATGGGAAGAAAAATGTCTACTGGAATGGTAGGAAAGGCTACTAGAAGCAAAATAGTCTTTACACACATGAAGATGATACCACAAATGAGGAAAGTGCCTCAGATGACAGTTGCAGTGGAGATGAAGTAAGAGAAAACCTTTTTATGGCTCAAGAGGTACTGGTACCTGAAGAAATAGAAGAGGAAGAGAAAGTAGGTGAATTAGATCTTGAAGAAGAACTTATTAGTGCCTTAGATGAGCTAAAGAAAACAAGAAAAGAGTTGAAGAAGGTAAAAAGGGTTGCAACTAAAGAACAAGAGTTGTTGGAACAATCTCTTGAAGTGTCCCAGAAAAATATTGCAGATCTAAAACTCCAGCTAGAAGAGGCCAAGAGGATGTGTGAAGTCATTAGTACCGATCTAAATGAAAAGGAAAAGTAACATTAGAATCTGGAAGCAAAAATAGTGAAACCCTGGAAGGAGGACTTAGAGAAAAGTCAGGATGAAATAAAAGTGAGAAGCAAGTATGAAGGAAGAACTAAAGCTCTGGACAAGATGTTCAGCAAATAGAAGCAATCCAAAGATACCTGTGGCTTAGGTTTTCAAAAGGGTCAAATCTCAAATAGAAAAGACACATCCGATAAGGATTACAATTCACTTCTACAAAGGAAGGTGAAGAGAAGAAGACATTCACGGTGGGAAAAGATACCGGCAAGAAGACATATGCACATGCTGCTAGAAATTGCTACACAACCCGGTATGCTAAATCAATGAACCAGAGATCATACTCAATGCACCGTCATGAAGATCCAAGGAGAAATGCAACAATTGTTTATGAAGGATTCACAAGGGTTAGAAGCATGAAAGGAAACCCCCAAAGGAGGTAGCCATTTGTAGGTTCAAGACAACCTAACTAGTATATTTCAAATTTCATGGTTATTGTCACCGGTGCAATAAGTTCGGTCATAGAATGACAGATTGTATGAAAATGAATGTCAATCCTAGTTTTGAGAGTACAAACTCATTTGCTGCATTACAAAGTAGAAATATGATATGTTATAATTGCAATGAGTTTGGTCACAAGAGTTATGAATGTAGGAGTAACATGCAAATGTCCTACAAGAATGTAGGGTACATCTTTTGGTGCTAATGTGAAATGTTATAAGTGTCAAAATTTTGGTCACATAGCAAGGTATTGTTATTTGAGAACTAACAAGAAAAAGAGAGTTGTCCCAAATGAGAAGTTGGAAACAAAACTAGAACACAAAGTGACTGAGGAGGAAAAGAAAGAAGAGAAACCAGTTTGGATAGAGAAGGAGAAAAATAAGACAAAGTCCAGCTTGATTGTGTAGACTGCTCTACATGCTGAAAGGAGGAATTTATGGGTAGTTGATAGTGGTTTCTCAAATCACATGACTGAAGATAAGAAAAAATCCATCAAGCTTGATTATTGGAATGGTGGTTTAGTCCGTTTGGTGACAACTCTTCCATCAAGATCAAAGCTTGGGGTACACTGAATATTGATGGAAAATGTAAGGCTCGTGGTGTGTACTATGTGGAAGGTTTGAAGCATAACCTGTTGAGTGCAAGTTAGATGTGTGACAAAGGGTACAAGTTCTTATTTGACTCCACTGGTTGTCAGATAAGAAAGTAGAGTACCAGTCAGATGGTAGCAGAACGAAAAAGAACAAAAGGTAATGTCTACAATCTGAAGGAATGCTATGAGTCCCAATGCATGATGGGATAGGTTGATGATAGTTGGTTGTGGCATAGGAGGCTAGGCCATGTGAATTTTGACAATCTAGTTAAGATAAGCAGGAATCAATATGTGAGAAACATACTACAGATCATAAAACTGGGAAGCACATTTTGTGATGAATGTGTCAGAGGTAAGCAAGCAAAGGTCAGTTTAAAAAAAAAGAATATAACACCTCAAGACCTTTGGAGTTGATACATATAGACTTATGTGTGCCAACAAGGACAAGAGCTTTGGCTAGAGAAAGGTATTTCATGTTTTTCATAGATGATTACTGAAGAATGACTTGGGTAACCTTCCTGCATGACAAATCACAAGCATTTGAGATATTCAAAGTCTTTAGGAAGATGGTGGAAAATGAAAGTGGACACCGGTAAAAGTGCTTAAGATTTGACCGTGGTGAAGAATTTTCTTCAAATGAATTTGTTGATTACTATGAGAAACATGGAATTCGAAGACAGGTATTCAGCTGCTAGAACACCTCAGCAAAATAGGGTGGTAGAGAGGAAAAATAAGATAGTGAAGGAGATGGTGAGGACAATGTTAAATGAGGCCAGCATACCAAATATATACTGGAAGGAAGCAATTCATACTGTTGTCTACACTTTGAACCAGGTTCAATTAAGAGTGAATAGTAGAATGACCCCCTATGAGTTATGGAATGAAAGGAAACCATCACTCAAACACTTCAAAGTGTTTGGAAGTAAGTGCTTCATCAAGAAAGATGTTGATGGATTGGGAAGTTTTGATTCGCGGAGTGATGAAGGAATTTTCTTGGGATACTCAGCCTATAGTAAGGCCTACAAATGCTACAACAAGAGATTGAGAAGAGTGGTTGAGAGTGTACATGTGAGAATAGATGAAGAATCACACAGAGGACAACATTCTCTTGCACCCTACATTGATGAGTCAGATGTGGAATATGAAGAACAATCTGAAAATGGACTGGTAGAAGATGTACCAAACAAGATTCCCAACCAGTATGTGCAGAAGAATCATCTAGAAGAATAGATCATAGGAGATAGGAATGAAGGTGTGTAGACCAGAAGGAGATTTGTCCGAGAAGGTGAGCAAGTGAATCTCTGTCTCATATCTGAAGTATAGCCAAAAACATTTGATGATGCTAGCAAAAGTGACAAGTGGGTAGATGCCATGGATGAAGAACTGAGACAAATTGAAAAAAAAAGACTTGGGAACTTGTTCCTAGACTAGCAGACAAGAATGTCATGGGTACCAAATGGGTCTACTAGAACAAGATGAATGAAGAAGGTAAGATAGTTTGGCATAAAGAAAGATTAGTTTGCAAAGGGCATTCTCAAGTTGAAGGTATTGACTTTGAAGAAACCTTTGCACCGGTTACTAGGTTAGAAGCAATAAGAATGTTTTTAGCCTTCTCAACCTACAAGGGATATAAAGTATATCAGATGGATGTGAAATCTTCTTTTATCAATGGCAATCTTAAAGAAGAGGTGTATATGGAACAACCGAAAGGGTACTTGTTGCATGAAGATGAGAGTTTTGTATGTCGATTGAAGAAAGCTATGTATGGCTTGAAGTAGGTTCATAGATCATGGTATTCCTGGTTAGACAAATGCTTGAAGGAGCAAGGATTCCAGAAAGGGAATGCATATAGCAACTTGTATGTCAAGGTAAGTGGAGATCACATTATTATAGTTGTTGTATATGTGGATGATATTATCTTCGCTGGAGACAAGGACATCATGTGCAAAGATTTTGTAGATCAGATGAAGACAAAAGTTGAGATTTCCATGTTGGGTGAGTTGTCCTATTTTCTTGGTTTGCAGATCTCTCAAAAGGAAAAAGGAATTTTCATCTCCCAAACCTGGTATGCAAAAGATATGCAGAAGAAATTTCAAATGGAGGACAACAAGCTGGTAAGTACTCCCATGGTTACCGGTTGTAAGTTGAGAAAAATAGATGAATCACCAGAAGTTGAGGAAACGTTGTATAGGTCTACGATTGGTAGTTTGTTGTATTTAATAGCATCTAGACCGAATATTGTACAAGTTTTTTGCATGGTAGCAAGATTTCAAGCTGCTCCTAAATAGTCTCGCTTAAATGCAAATAGAATAATTTTCAGGTATCTGCAAGGGACTATCAACTATGGTATATGGTGTCCAAAGAAAGGATACTTCCTTTTACAGGCTTATAGTAATGCGGATTGGGCAAGAAGTATTAATGACCAAAAAATTACAAGTGGAGGTGCTGGTGTAGGAGCACCTAGTTGAGTCAAACTCTCTTTTTTGAGTATTTTATGATTCCATGTTTGTAATGTCTTGTTTCAAGTTGATAATGTTGTTTTAGGTTGTTATGTTTCTTTTTGTGTGGTTTTGATCTCATTTTGGTCTCAAGAGATCAAGTTTTGCAGGCTTTGAGTTGACAATTTTTCGCATAAATGTGTAAAATTGCCAAAAAGATCTTCTAATGCCTTCAAAAGTATTGAAACATGTTTTTTAAGTGTTTTTAAGCATGTCTAAGTTTTTTAGACAATTTGGTAAGGTTAGAGTTCCAAAAATATCTTTTGGAGCAAGAAATGTTGTCATTTGGCTTGAAAAGTTGTCAAAGTTGTCATTTTTGGGTTTTTCTGCAAAATGTAGTTGTGGAAGCCTCATGTTCATACAGGGCTTGGTAACTAATTATAAATGATATAAAAGGGGCCCCCTTTTCCTTGAGAAGTTTTGTGATTGTATGAGCAAGGGCTTCTTAATAAAATCATGAAATTTTGGCTTTTATGACTGGTTTTTCCTTCCTTTGTGAAATAGTTTGTACTGTAGCTCCATAGTCTGTACTGTACCTTTGGAAAGTGTGCATAATAGTGTAAATCAAAAAATCATGATTGAACCCTAAGTGTTCCCCCCACCACTCCAAGGAGAGAGAAAGGAGGACACTAGGGTTGATGGTTTTCACTTAGGGAAGACTTTACATTCAAAAGAGGGGTTGAAACCCACAAGATCCAATCCCACACAATGCAAGATTGGATTCCAAATGAGTTTCAAGGGTTAAGACAGCAAGGCTACCCTCTTTTGTAAAGAATGTAGATAGAAGGATTGAGCTAGGAATGCATGTAAAGTGAGAAATATTCGTTTATAAATAGAGATAGGAATATAGGATGAAGCTGCAGACCTAGAATTAGCAGTAAAATGTCGAGACGACGTTGTCCTGCAAATTTGAGTGAAAGTTGATGGGACGATGGCACCCGGCGTGCACACAGTCCTCCAAAAAATCCACGAAATGAAGGGGGATCTATTCGTCTCTGCACAAGGATTCCAGATCTTCAATTACAGCCGCATACCTACAACCTACACATAGAAAAGCGAAAACGATTAGGGGGTTAGGGATTAGGAGTTTGCCCTTAGGTCAAACCCCGGTTTTGGAATTAACCAAGAAATGAGAATGATGTAAATGTAAATGTTTGTAATGTAAACAAGTACTGATACCTTGTTGTAAGAATGTTTGTATTCCTACATGCGAAGGTGTAATTGTTGTTGTATGTTGTATGTTGTAAATGATCTCCTCTTCAATGGTTGAATCCTTGTCTTGAATGCAACACTTAGCCTTGAATGGAGACTTAGAATGCTCAATTGCTTGAAGGAATGCTTGAATACTTGAATGCTTGAATGTTTGAATATTGCTTCCGCATCTTGTACACATATGTCCTTCCTTTTTTCATCTACCAAAATGGGAGAGGAAATGTAGTTTATATACTTGCCAATTAGGGTTGAAAGACTGATTTTTCCGACCTTAGGCCGACCAGGAAACATTATTTCCCGAATTGCAAACATAAAGACCCGAGGCCCAAAAGAGATTGGGCCCAAAAATAGGGCCAGGGAGCAGGGCACTGGGTGCCATGGTCCCACCTCCAGGGGCAGCAAGGTGCAAGGAGGATCAGGCTAGGGTGCTAAAAAATGCAGTTTTTGATGTCATGAACAAGTTTCGGGGTCTCCATTCAGGTTCCATGTTGCATCGCCATCGTGATGACCCAAATGCAGTCGAAATTGCAAGTGTCACAATTTTAGGATGCTACAAATAGTTGTATAATTCTCTCTATTTTATTGTTGTATTGGGTTTCTTTTGGAAATTTTATTGTACAAAATTATTTTCAATCTATTTGCTTTCTGCCCTGTCAAGGGTTTGAAGTTCCAAAATGCCTCCACTTGACTGGTCCAGGTCTGGGATCCCACATAATGGATTTAGTCAAGTTGGAATTCATGTATATACTATACATATGCTCTATTTTGTGCCAAGTGTGTGGTTCAAAGAAGGACTTGAGAGAATACTAGGCAAGTGTTGATTACTTGCCTAGTAACATGATCAAAACTCAAGATTTGCACCCAAAAGGAATTTGGAGTGAACAAATAAATGATTCAGAGGTCTGGACATGTGCCCAAGTGTGTTGAGCATAATCTTATTTTATTGGAATATCTTGTTCTTATCAAACATTCTTATTTTGTAAACAAAATAGTTAGTTCACTATTTTTATGAATTGTGTTGTCAATTTGCTTATGGAATGCTTCAAAAGCATCATCCAAGCCTTGTAACTAAGAAGGCATTGTAATAGAAAGATAAACCAATATTGTCAGACCTCATTACGGTGTATTTAAAATTCAAAACTCTTCATTATGCAGGTCCAAAGGTGTAATGATCGTTGACTAGTAAAAGGGCAGCATTTTGACTATGACAGTGACACTTTTACTATTTTTCTCAATGGTTTGCCAAGTGTTTGGCATAATGCTTGTCTAAAAAAGGCAAGGGAATCTCTATTTTTCTATGGTAGAGATCTCCAAGTAGTGTGGGAGTTTTAATCAAGCTTGGTGAGAGGAGTCCATGGTGGAAGCACCCAAACCCTCATGAAACCCTACCTTTAAGCCCAATTTTGTGGACAGTCACTAAACTAAGTTGGTGGAACCTAAAACCATGATATTCCCCTTTCTATGACCTATTTCACACCACCCAAAATAATTTTTTTGGAGGATAATCCCATCGTTGGGCAGGGTGAACAAAAATTGGCCAATTAGCCCTCCACGAGCTAGTAGCCCTTGACTGCATAACACACAGTTTTTAGAACCCGATTGAAAGGAGGAGTTTGGGGCTCTTAAGACTTGTGTGGACATTATAAAATAGTAAACCAAATGAAAAATAAGACCTTGGACAGTGCATAGCCTCAATTGGAGTTTTTGACCCTTTATTGGTGTTTTGAGTAAGCTAAGGGCTATGAGCCTTAAACCAAATGTGACCATCAAACCTTGAACAAATCTTTCTGATCTACATGTCCATGTTGGATTCTTCTAATGCACTCTGAGACAGTGTGTTGAATGCTAAAAGAACAAGGTTTGAGAATGAGTAGTTGGGTGGAGTGAGCAATTGAAGCAAGTTTGAGCATGGGTGTGAGCTATCACCAAAAAGGGGAGGTTGTAGGTGAAGACTTGTAGAGAGACCTATCAAGTGTAACTAAGCTTGTTATTGTAAACCTCAGGAGTAGACACAAACAATACCTCTTGTTTCTGTTCATGGCCTTTTGAGCACTTACCTAGCAACATCCCTATTAGGTGCTTTCTACTTAGGTGACCAATTAGTATCATGGCATAGTAAGAAGAAAGATTCAATGTCACTATCTACTACTGAGGAAAAATACATAGCAACTGCTACATGTTGTTCACAGGTTTTATGGATGAAGCATACACTAAAAAACATATAGGTGGAGATATTGGAACCTATTCCAATCTGGTGTGATAACTCAAGCACAATCAACATCTCCAAGAATCCAGTAATGCACTCAAGAACAAAACACATTGCAATCAAGTATCACTTCTTGAGAAAGAATGTAGCAGACAAGGAGGTTCTGGTAGAATATGTTCCCACTAATGAATAGATTGCTGACATATTTACCAAACCACTTCCATTGGGTCCTTTTGAGTACTTAAGATAAAAATTAGGAGTTGTCCCACCATCTAGTAGCACTTAAATACATGAGAGGATGCATGATTCAGGGGGAGTCTTGAATCATGAAGCATGGACACACGGGGAGAGAATTTCTTAACCAGAAGTTGTCAAGGGAGAGATTATTGGTGTCAGACTAAGGTTCCCTTTTCCATTGTTGTCAAAGGGGAGTGAAACTGGAAAATTAATGTTGACATCAATGCCAAAGAGGGAGATTGTTGGCATTGAGTTGTCATTGATGTCAACTGGTATTGTAGACAGGCTACTGGTAGAGGTATGTCATCAGGGATGAAGAAGAGTGTACCGGTATGGTAAAAGACAGTATGGTGATAGAAAAATAGTTGTTGAAGACTATCAGTGACTTCACCGGTATGAGGTGAGATGCATGTGAGTGTGGGCATGATTAGAGATAACTAGTAGAGCTTATACCGGTTTGGAGTTTGGGTGCCTTTTTATGATGAAGAGGTAGAATGTTAAAGTAATCACAGCCCACTGGAGGTGAAGATGTGCTACTGCTGTAGTGTGCACTACCAGTCAGCAGAAGAAGGTCTCACCAGTAAAGGCATGTACTGGTATGATTTTTTTGAATGATCTAGGATGAATCAACTATGTGTCAATGAACTAAATGATTGATCATTGTAATGCCATGTGGAGCTGAGGTGGGAAACATGCAGAGTTTGGTGAAGCCTCCATCGACCTGGTTGGTGAAATAGCTAGTCAACATTAATGAAACAACCAGAAATCATAGGGATTGTAACTAACTAATGCGGCTTGAGGAAGAAAGAATGATAGACAAAGATCAGGGAGTAGTTGGTGCCTAGATCCATGCAAAGGAAATCCGATTGCAAGAAGATCTCGAAAAGGAAACAACTGAGTGCTTTTATGAGTCGACAAAATTTTGGGTAGAAAATATTGTACATGATTTCTATCTTTAGAAAGTATGCATTGGATAATTGAAAACATGTACAGATGCATTCCTAGAGTATAGGTGATCGATTAAAAAATAGTCTAGATCTAATCTCATGCAGATTGTGTCGGGTAAAGGAAACCCTAACCACTCTAAGTTTGAACGGTTTCTTGGTGAGAAAACTCAAGTATAAATATGATGACTTGAGACTATGATTGTTGTTGCTATAGTAAGAAGACAAGTGTGATATTGTTGATTGAGAGCCAAAGAGAAAAGTACTTAAAGTGTTTTATGAGAAAAGTATTGATTCACAGGAGAAGCAGAAAAAAACTAGTATAAGGAACAACCAATGAAGAGTGGATTGAGTATAGAGGTGATAAACCAATAGAAGTATTGTCTGATTAAGAGTGATAGAGTGTGAGTTAATATGAGGAAGACATTGTGAGAGAGGAGGAAGAAAGGTGATCAACAAAGTCAAGTTGCAGAGTGGGTGGAGAGAACATAAACCGGTAAGGGTGAAACCGATAGAGGAGAATATTGTAAGGTTGCAAAACTTTGTTTGCAATAGTGATTTCATTTCTATATCTGAGTTTTACATTTCTTTCACTAATTTTTAGCTTAGTGCAGGGGTTGTAGCTCCTTTAGGTTGTAGCCTATAAATTGTGTAGGGGTTGGTGCTCCTTTGAGTTCATACTCATAAATTAGGGGTTGGTGCCCTAAATTTTGTAACCAAATTTTCATTGTGAGTTTGGATTGGAGTAGAAGATCTCCAACAATTATCCTCACTAAGGTTTTTCCCATATTGGATTTTCCTCGTATATATCTGGTGTTATGTGTTGCATATTTGTGCATATGGTATATTTTTATTTTAGAAAATCCTTTCTCACACCTTGGTTACTCTAGTTGAGCTACAAATTAGCACTTAGTTTGATTTATACATTATCAATATCTCCTATTTAGAAGAAAATGAGTTTAAATCATTGATTTACCCCCCTCTCGGTGATCCATTGTGTCCAATAGTACTTGATAGGGAGGACCCCCTATATTGTGGAGAGATTCATTTTGACTTGTGTGCACCTATATTTTGGTCATACCCAGGTGATGCCTCAAGGGATGGCCATGTATGTACGACTATACAAGGTTAGGGAAGATTCGGGGCCAACTCTAGATTTTGTGACAACGCGAGCATAGTTTTATTCACTTCCACGGGTATGGTTGGATATGGGGTTGGGGGTGTTGAATGCATGGACATCGCTTCAGTATGCTACAGTTGTGGGGGAGCATCCATTCCCATGTTTGATAGGGTTGGGAGAGCCAGTAATGTGTGTGTGAAAAGTGGACCTGTGTCTGTAAGAACAACACTTCAATCAAGTCATTACATGCATGGTTAATCGGATATAATCAATGAATAATAAACCATAACAAATCAACCCATTGCCTTCTAAAATATGCGAGTATATGATTGCTCTCAGATAATAAGCAATACCAGTGACTAGACAACATCAAGACGAAGGATTTAATCTATATGAGCATGATGAATGCTAGATGGATGCAAGATTAATCTAACAAGATTTTTGCAATATTAAGCTAAATGATTTAAATCAATATGAAATAATTAATATGCAATATTCAATAAACCTAGAGAAAAAATAGTATAATAACAATATATTCTCCAGCCCTTTTTTGAATGAGAGATGAACCTGAATTTATAGAAAATTCAAAAAGAAACCAACGGCTGAGATCAATTGATGATGAGCGGTCAAGATTTTCCAAGAGGAAGCACAATCCAAGTGAATTGATATGATTGGATGCTTTTATCAATTTTAAAAGAAATTGAACTAAAATTAAGATTAAATCAAGAAAAAACTAATTTAAAGGAAATTGAACTAAAATTAAGATAAAATCTGGAAAAAACTGATTTATTATCTATTTCATTCAATTTTAATATTTAATTGTTTTAATTGCTTTCTTTGAGATTATTTATCAATTTTTAATTTGTTTTTTTCAAGATTATCTCCAATTGATTTCTTTTCTCAAATTTTAATTCCTTTCTTGGTCAATTAATTCTTTTTTTGATTTATTTCCTTTTTTGAAGATTTGTGCTCAATTGATTTATTTAATTGAATTAATGCCTCTTTCTTGATTTGTTTTCTTTTTTGAAGATTTATGGCAATTTGATTTATTTGATTAAATATGCTAGGATATTTAATTAAAATAAATAAGATAATTGTTTAAAATGATTTAATTAATTAAATAAATATTTAATTAATCTTGTGTGATTGATTTTTCCATGTGACATTTGATGATTAAAGAATTAATTGTGTGCTCAAGATTGATTTAATTGCCTTTCGTTAGGACCTTGGTGATTTTGTCGAGATTGGGGGCTCATGGTTTAGATGACCATTTTTAAGGTATTACAAGTACTAGCCTTAGATAAGGTAGATGATGATGATGATCAACTAGGGCCTTGTGGACGGAGAGGAGGGAGGCATGGATAGGGTATTGGGAGGAAGGGGAGAGAGGGTGATGTTGGAGGTTAAGCTAGGGAGAAAATTGGAAGAGGAGGGGATGGTGGGGAGGGAGGAAAGGTCATTCGTGGATGTAGAGTGATTGGGAGAGGGGGTGGTTGGAGAGAATCGCTAGGCCAAGGTGGGCCTTTGCATCTAGGAGAGGGCAGCAAAGGGGGTGATGGGGAGTGATTTGAGGAGAAAGATTCGAAGGAGTATGCAGAGAAAGTCATGGGTGTGAGTGGAGGGATGGTATATGAGGAGGAGGAGGAGGAGGATTCTCAGCCCTTAGTCAGATGAAAAAGGACATAGATGCACCTGATGGTCCAAGTACAGGTGAGTGCATCATAGGTGGTACCATCACAAGATCCACAACCTTCTCAACTCTCGATGATTCATATCATCATTCCCCCACATCAAAAATAGGCACAGGTCACAAGATTGAAGTCTTTAGTCTAGAGTTTGTAGAGTCAACTAGTGCAGGCCTATGGAAGGATAGCATAGCTACAGGGTGTACAGGACCAACTGACAAAGGCTTAGGCATAGATTCCCTAGCTATAGGAGTAGGTGACATAGCTATAGGGACAAATTACTTGGTTGACAGTTGATCGAGACAGTGAGATAGAGTGACGCACCCACATTGAGAAACTTGTACAAACAGTTTATAAGACAACTTCATGGGGTTTGACACAGGACACTATAAGGGATATCATGTGCTAGTTTGAGAGGGTTAAGCATTACAGGAGCTTGTACCTTCAGGTTGTACCACTAGAGTGGTGAGCGCCATCCTATGTTCCTAGCTCACAGCATGGGGGCTCTTAGAGACGAGAGGTGAGTGAGGGAGTGATGGGTCCTAGGATAGATCCACCAGGTGGAGATGATACAAGTGTAGGTCCTATAGGTGGCTATGGCACTAGGTTGACAGATTAGGGGAGAAGTCACTTCTAGATTGCCCCATTGATGTTGTATTGATTGTTTTGATCATCGATATGATGTGTATTATTGTATCTTTTGAGCATTTGGATATGATGTACACATTATTTCATTTGATGATCCTCCCAATATGATGTATTTGATGTCTTTGAGTACTTCGATAGGATGTATCATGATAGGGATGATCATGATCTTTTGTTAATGTACATTTATTACTTGATATGATATCCAAGGTCATTATTCTTTCGTTTTGATTCATTTTGATGTGTATAAGTGAGTTTCCTTTGGATCAACATGGGCCCCATTTGCATGATGATATGATACTAGATATGCTTATACATGTTGTGGGTGCAGTTTCGATGAGATATATGATTTGATATGCATAATCTACATGATTGTGTTGGTATGATACATATATTTTCCAAGTAATGTGTGTGATGATGTGATCTATATGCTTTGAAGGTGATATACCTACATGATGATGTTTATTGATATGCTGATGTTTATGTATACAACTTTTGATTATAGAATGATAAGATGGATGCTATATGTTTTGAAGGTGATATGCCCATATGTTGATGTTTATGGATATGTTGATGTTTATGTATGCAAATGTTGATTTTGCGATGATGGGATGGATGCTATATTTTTTGAAGGTGATATGCCTATATGATGATTATGCACATAGATATGATGATGTTTATGTATGAAAATATTGATTATGCAATGATGGGATGGATTTATATGTTTTGAAGGTGATATGCCTATATGATGATTATGGACATAGATATGATGATGTTTGTGTATGTAAATGTTGATTATGAAATGATGGGATGGATGCTATATGTTTTGAAGGTGATATGCCTATATGATGATTTTATGATATGGCTATGCACGTGTAATGAATGTATGTCCTTTTATAATAATGTGATGCAATGTATGGATACACATGATGATATGATATGGACATGAAAAATGCATTGAAAATACTATTAATGAGGATATGATATAAAATGCTTTGATATGCATCTTGTAGGAAATGGATCTATGATATGTAGCTAAAATTCTTTGTTAAGTGATATGAGAATGTAATGCTATGGATTTTCATATGATTGTACTTTAAACAATGATATGCACAATGACAATAATATGCAACTAAATGCAACTCTAAATCATATGAAAATTTAACTAAGATGAAAATCTAAACAAATGATAATGAGATTATATGTATTTGGAAAACAAGAAGCAAAGTGAGATTAATGCTATGCAACTAAGTGGTAATGATGAATTAATGCAACTATGTGCATGCTAATATGAATTGATCTCTCATTTGCCAATATAGTCACCCCCTTGATCAAAATTGATAGTGATTCCTTTTTTCATCATCATTGAGCCTTTTATATGTTGAAATTTAATAGAAGCATTGTGGTATAACTGAACCATAATGACCTGAGTGTAAGTATATTTTGATAGTGCAATATCACACAAGCATTGAGGTATAATTGAACCAAGACAACCTGAGTGTTGCTTGCATAAAACAGACAAGAATTAACCTTTGTCCCATACAAATTTGAAATATCATCAATGATATGTTTCCTGATCATGTTTTGAGACAAACTTGTATAGTAAAGAGGTTTGACTCACAAATAGCAGATAAAGAAAATATCATACTCCTTACTTTCTTCTCTAGTTTCAAGGCATCCTTGAGTTGCTTAGGAGATATGATAACAAAAATCAAACTACCATAGGTAAACATGCATTCTAGCTATATGTATTTTGTCAGATAAAAAATATTGCAAATAGATCCTTGTTCAATCTATTCAGTTCGTGTTTTGCTTGTTGTTATTTTGTTTTAGCGGTCATCACTGATGGCTATTCTCTTTGTGTTTGTTTAGCATATACTAGTTTTCATGTTCTCTGCATTTGTTCAACATGTCTCTATTTGATCATCTATTGTCTAAACCCAAAAGGTGAGATGCCCCTAGCAAGGTCAATATTTTTCCCCCCAGTTGTAGATACTACTTACAATATGGATATGTACACGGATCACTAAGCCATGGTGGAATATGATGTGGATAACTATTTAGATAATCACTAATAGTGACTACATTGTGTGATAGGAGTTCTAAAATAGCCCTTGGTGGAGACCATATGGAGGCAAAAGATATGAGATATGTACCAATAGATAGAGGGTCCACCCTATCTCAAGTAGCTCCTATTACTAGGTTTACACTACTTGTTTCAATTTTTTTGTGTATTTTTCTTGATTTTTTTTTTGTCACAAGGTTCCTATTTACCAATTTTTCACCTGAGTGATGATTTTGATATATTTTTTTCTTTTTTGCTTGATCTGTGCATTGGATGACTCAAGTGTAGAAATTTTTGAGATGAATGTTGTTGGTAGGGTCATCAAACACTTCCTCTTCTAATGTGGATAACTGATATGGCCCCAATCCATAGGCTGGTATGATGACAAAAGGAACTAACTAGTTTGGTTCAAACTTGCCCTTCTTTTCATTATCATGTTGATTGCAAGGATTTTCCTTTAGTACTAGGTCACCAATTTTAAATACCCTCAGGATTACCTTATGATTGTAGCTTTAGCACATGCATTGATGATTGGTTTAAGGTGATCATAAGCTTGTTGTCATCACTCATCTAGCAGCTCTAGCTCTTGCAATATGCTTACCCAATACTCCTCATCTAGAATGAGGCCCTTCAATGATACCCTAAGTGATGGAATCTCAACCTCAATAGGTAGTATGGATTCTTATCCATGTACCAATGAGTATCACCACTAGCAGAATCACCATGATGTAGTAAATGGTTGCAGCTCTTGTGCTGGTGTATGTATAAGATTGCCTTGATTTTAACACTTTGGACATTTTTTGGCAAATTGATATGATTATTTTTCATGGTCGGCCAATAATACCCCATCCATAGAAGTTTATTAGCTAGTGTAGGACCACTTGAATGTGTGTCCCACAAATACCTTCATGAAGCTTGTGCAAGGTAGTTTCAAATTCATTATGATCGAGACTCTGAAGGAGAGTACCATCTAGACCTTGTGGATAAAGTGTGTTAGTATTTATTGTATAGCGAGCAGCTCGTCAGATAAAACTCTATTTTTGGTTTTGAGATAGATCTAGTGGAAGGGTATTGTCTTTAAGGTAAGCATAGATCTTCCCATAGAGGGGTGAGTCTGAATCGACTAGGGTACAAATGACATGGATTTTATAATTATCATAAGAGGAGGAAAATAATTGCTCCACTAGGAACTCATAACGATTCTTCTTTGTTGGTATTTGGAGGAGTGAGGCAATGGTTTCCATTTGCATCGGCAACTTTGTTGTCCAACATGGGAATATGCTCAAACTTGATCTCCATAAAGCACTTTTTGAAATCATCTACCATGCACCTGTAGGGTATCGGCTTATTTTCTTTTATCTGATAGTCATTATTAACCTAATTGATGATTAATTGAGAGTCCCCATAGACCTTTAATTATGTGATATTCCATTCTATAGCCACTTTGATGCTTGTCACTAGAGCTTCGTACTCATCTATGTTATTTGTGTGAGGAAACATTAGTCTGTAGGATCTTGGGATATTATATTGCTCTAGAGTGATGAATAAGATGTTGAAACACAATCCATGTTGTGTATATGAGCCATCAAAGTATAATATCCATTGTTGTGTTTTGATAGTATGAACATCTGTATCTAGAAATTCAACATGGATTAGATGATTTTCCTGTAATGGTGCTTCTGCTAATTGATCAGCGATTTCCTAACCTTGGATTAATCTCCTTTCTATGTATTGAATTTTGAACTCGCTTAAAATCATAACCCATTTAGATAACCTCCCTCTAAGAGCGGCTTTACTGAGTAGATATTTTAATGGGTCAATCTTTGCTACAAGTTTGATTGTGTGAGCTAGCAAATAGTGTCACAACTTTTGGGAAGTAAACACTATAGCTAAACAAGCATTTTCAATGAAGGTTTAATTGAGTTCATAGACATTCAATGTCTTTTTGATGTAGTAAATGGTCCATTCTTTCCCTATTTAATCTTCTTGCACCCACAATGCACCTAGTGATACCTCACTAGCTGATATGTAGAGAATGAGAGGATTTCTTGCTATTGGTGATACTCATATAGGTGTGTTTATCAAGTACTTCTTAAGTTGGTGAACTGATTCTACACATTTGTCCTCCCATCTGAAAGGTATGTTCTTGTGGATTAAATGATTAAATGGGATAAACTTGTCTACTACTTGAGAAATGAACTACCCAATAGGTTGTAAAGGACCTTATAAAGATCTTAGCTGACTGATATTCCTTTGAGATGGCATTTCCATGATTTCTTGAACCTTTGTGGGGTTCACTTTGATGTCATTTTCTAATACTATACAGCCCAAGAGTTTGTTGGATGTTACACCAAAAACACACTTTTTTGTATTGAGTCTGACATTTAATTGCATGATTATTTGAAATATCTTATCAAGGATCTCCACATATCCTTCTCTTGTAAAATATTTGGCTAGTAGATCATCTACATAGTCCTCCATGAATGTGTACATCATATCATGAAATATTATGGTCATTTCTCTTTGATATGTTTCCCCTGCATTCTTCAAACCAAAAGGCATGGCGTTCTAGCAATAACTACTCCATTGACATGTGAATGTTGTTTTATCTTGGTCCTTTGGTGCTATTTTTATTTGATTGTAACTTGAGAAACCATCCATTAGTGATAACATAGCATGTCTTTCTATCAGATCTTTGATGGTGTCAATTCTAGGTCAAGGAAAATCATCCTTACGAATACCCTTGTTGACATCCCTAAAGTCACTGCATATTCTGATGCTCTTGTCTGATTTGGAAATAGGTATGATCTTAGAAATCCACTTTACATAGTGAATTGGCCAGATGAAACCGACATCCAATAATTTTTAAAGTTCTGCTTTGACCAGCAGTGCCACATGTGGATTCATTTTTTTTAACTTTTGTTTGACCATCTTAGCTCCTGGAGCTATAGAAAGATGATCCGTGATCAAGTCAAGATCAACTCCTGGCATGTAATCTTGGAAAAGGGGGGTGAATGATGGAGATCTAGAGGAAAGGTTTTATTCCCTCCTAGGACAGATGAAAGTTTAACTTCAAATTCCCCTTCAAAGACTTTTCATACATTACATTAGAAGAGGGAGGAAAATACACTAGATTCCACCTCTAGAGAAAGAGATTGAATTCTGAGTGATGGTAAGTGAATCCCTTCTTTTGAGATTGAGATTTGAATTGATTGAATTGTGTACTTATGACCAAGTGAAAAAGAGACAAGGATGTAATTATAACTCAAGATAGAAGCGTAGGATGAAGCTGTGCACCAGGATCTGACAATAATATGTCAAGACAAAGCCACCCTATGAATTAGGGAAAAGGTTTCTTGGACCATGGCAGGAGTGTATACGATCCTTCAAACAATCCATGAAATGAAAAGAGTTTTTCCGACTCTAGAAATGGAGTCTGAATCTAATAGTATAGCTGCACACCTAGAACCTACACATAGAAAAGAGAGGGAAAGGTGTTGGGATTGGGGGTTTGCCTTTAGGTCAAACCCTAGTTTTGGAATTAACTAAATGATGAAAGACAGTACTTGCAAGTAAATGCAAATGAAAAACTGAAATGTAAGTCACCTCAAGGGAGGTTGTAGATAGAATGTAGTTAGATTTTCTTGTGTGGAATTGAATGTTGGAATGAATCTCCTCTTCAATGGTTGAATCCTTGACTTGAATGCAAGACCTAGCCTTGAAAGGAGACCTGAGAATGCTCAACGCTGGAAAAGAATGCTTCAATTCTCTTGAATGCTGAAATGTGTGATCTGATGTATCTGTGTTCTTCCCAAAATGGAAGGGGAAATGTGACTTATATACTCATCAATTAGGTTTAATTGACTGATTTTTCATTGTAAGGAAATACTAGGGGAGTTTTACCATTCAATGTGCAACCTCCAAAGCATAATTTGAAGGATTTTGCCCCAAAATAAGGTAGGGGATAGGGGCGCCATGTCCAATCTTGCCCTTTTTCTAGGACATGATGTAGTTTAGGTAGTGAGGAGGGAAAGCAAGATGTAGTTCTTAGGTATCGAGCAAGTCTTCAGTCTCCAATCAGGCTTAGGGATTCAGTTCACATGTGTGAGGACCCTAATGTGGTCGACAATTACAAGGGTCACAATTTTATGACACTATATTTAGCCCCCACTTTAGTGGGAGTATAAGCATATGCCAATACTATCGGTAAAGTACAAGGAAACAAGATTGAAAGACCGCTACAAAGTCAAGGAGGCAAGATGCACCAAGCCCCTAGTGGACTAAGGATCTTATGACATCGATTGACAAAGTATAAGGGAAGATCAAGAAGGGAAAACCATGACTACAAGTAGTAAGGTTCCCCTCACTATGAGTCATGAAAAAGATACAAAAATTCTAAAGCAAAGCCAAGTTCACTAAATAATTCTAAGTATCGAAAAGGAAAATACAAGCAGAGTGTATGCCCCCACGTTAAAGTGACCGCACACACCTTATCGAGAGTGATTTCTATAAGGTAGGATACACCCAAGAGAGAGAGAAGAGAGAGAGCATGTTATTGCAAGGATTCAACCCCCAAGTGAGGAATAAACCCAAGGATAATGAACACAAAACATGAGGTAGTTTCACTTTCTTTTGGGCTAGTATGATTTATGATAACTCATGTATATCATATATATATATGCATATAATAATCACCATTCCCCAAAGAAAGGACATTATCTTAGAATAAAGGGCAGAGAGGATGTCTTTCGCATCAACGTGAAGGAAACCAAAAGAGATCTTAATGCTTTGCATCGTCCTCAAGTAGACATTGAGGAAAAAATAGAAGAATACAAATACACATAGAAAAATAATCACAAAAGAGCAAGAAAGGAGAGAGAGAAAATCTACCATGCTAATATTGCTAATATTGCACAACATCCACCTCCCAAACTTGTTGTTCACTATTTCGGGAAGGTGAGCAACATGCCAGAAGAGTGACATCAAGCATAGCAAATGGAGATGTCACAATATATAAACAAGGACTTTGCTCATGTGGTAAGTCACTTTGTTCGATTCTAGGAGCCACGATTAGGGTTTGTGAAAATTCAGTTCATAAATGCTTGTCCACATCAACATATTCATAATCACTATCAGAAGCATTAGGATTTGTGTTGTCATCATGGATAACATTTTCACTCATTTATTCATCAAAATTTATAGAAAGAGGAGCAAGAACACGAATAGGAGTAAAACCATCACATGTTTTGTGCAACTTATGATTTGGAGATGTAGGTTGAACATCTTTCTTAGGAGAAAAGGGAATCATGTCAACTATTGGAGTCTTGGGAGATTGAATATTTTGAGGGAAAACTTCATGATCTCGAACATGATGTCTTCATTGGCATTCACTCGCACAACAATTTTCTCGAGTCTTAGCAGAAGGTTGAGAAGGAGGAGGAACATTTGAAAAAGTAGGAATGTTTCTCTCCTAGATAGTTGAAGGTTTAGGTTAAGGTCTTTTAGGTTGAACAAGAGGAGAAGCAGGCCTCTTCTCTCTATAAGAGGAATGAGGTGGAATTATGCCATATAAAGGAGGAATGTTAGGTGTAGGAAGAAGACCAGGTCCATCATGAGGAGGAGGTACAGGTCTAACCTTGGGAGAAGGTATAGTCACCTCCATAGGAATAGGTTGAAGATCTTCCTTAGGAAGGAGATTAGTTCTATCTGTGAGGGGAAGAACTTCATCTTCAAGTATGATAGGAATGTCAATTGTTGGGGATCTAGGTTGACTTTAGGATAAGATCATATTTTTCTTCCATTTTTTATAAGATTGAAAAAGAGCATCACTCCTTGATGGAAGAGATTGAAATTGCTTAGGCCAAAAGAAATCAATAGGAACACTAGGGATTCTTTAGGATGGACGAAATAAGCTATGGTTCACAATGATGATTTCTCTATTGTGAGGAAATTTCAAAAACTTATGGATTTGAGAAGCAATAGCCTTCATGGAAGATAGCCAAGCGTAGCCCAACTTCACATGGAATTTCTTGGAAGAAGGTATGATAAAAAAGTCAACATCCATGGATTTAGTATGAACTTCAATAGGAAGGATGATAGAGCCAGTGGTAGGACAAGAGAATCCATCAAATAACTTCACAACTACATTAGAGGAATGATATATTGCTTTATGCAATCATAAAGTGAAAAGATACTCCTCAATGATGATGTTAACAATGCAAGAGGGATCAATAAGAGCGCCACAACAAGGGATATCCTTAACCTTCACAACTATGTATAATGGGTCATCAGTTGCTCTAATGGTCTCACTAGGGTCAAATATAATACAAGAATCCTTAGGTGTATCTTATTTTTCTACCATATTTACCAAGTTCAGAGCCATAGAAGTGAATTTTAAGATTTTGATTAGGAGGAGCTACTGATTTATTACCCTTATCATTTACACCTACCACATATATATTATTGTTATCAATTAAATCTTTAATCTTATTTTTCAATGTGAAACATTTCTCAGTATCATGACCAGGCTGGCGATGAAATTGACAAAAGGAAATGTTATCAAAATAAGGGGATGCAAGTTTAGAAGGATCAACTTAATTTATAGGAGGAATTTTGATAACATTTCTTTGCAACAATTGAGACATAATACTATGTACAGATTCATTCAAAGGAGTAAACTGTCTTTCTCTTTTTAAAAATTTAGAAATAAAGGCACGCCTGTTGTAGCATTCACATTGTTGTTGTTGATTGTATCATTGAACTTGATGAATATTTTTATTGGTTTTAACTTTGAAAATGGTTGTTGAACACTCTCCCCCTTATCACTTAGAGCCATAGGAGTATATTGCTCCATTTGACTCACAACCAGTTGATAATTGTGGAGTGTTGTGCACAACTGTGGAAAGGAAGTAAAATCAAACAAAAAGAGACTTTCCTTGATATCTTTTTGAAAATTAAAAATAAAAATTCATTTAATATCATTATTGGGTACATGAAAAGAAATTTGAGCATACAAATGCTTATATCTACCAATGAAATCAGACACTTTTTCTTGAACACCTTGTTTACAATGCATTAAATGAGTCAAAGCGATTTTAGGACTAATGTTTTTTGAAATTGTTGGATGAAAGCATTTTCTAGTTGTTGAAAAGAAGTGATGGAATAAGAAGGCAAAGAGAAATACCATTGTAAAGCTTTATCTCTTAATTTTCTTGTAAACAATTTTGCAAGCAATCGTTGACCATAAGCAAAATTAGTACACAAGGTTTGAAATATTTTAATATGCATAAGAGGATCACCTTTTCCATTATAGAATTCCAATTGAGGGACATTAACATGCTTAGGTGGAACTACTTTAACAATATCAAGAAAAAGTGGGCTCGCAACATCAAATGTGGGTACACTAAAATTGGATTGACTCATAGAAGAAATTTATTATTGTAAGGAAGACACGGTTTGTGCAAGATTGTGAATGGATGCTTTGGTAGAAGAATTGATGTTAGACATGGATGATTGAGAAGGTGGTATGATGTTATTGAAGAAAGGAATGGATTGAGAATAAGGTGGTGGGACATTATGATAAGTAGGCATAGGTGATGATTGCGTAGGAAATGAGACACTTAAAGGAGGAACAAAATTGTTGAATTAATCTCCCCATTGTGTCACACTAATTTGTTGAGTGATAATAGGAATACTTATGAAAGACATAGGTAAAGATGGAGGATTAAACAAAGAAGAGGGATTGCTCCCATGACTAATGGTTGTAGGAATGACATTTTGAGTTGATGTAGTCATGATGTTTGAAGTGAAGGTAGGAATACTAGCCATTGGAGTGGTCAAATAAATAGAAGAATTAATTTGATTTGAAGGTTGTGAACAACCTAAGCTCTCAGCACAACTCGTGATAGGCATGACATTAGAATCGACAATATGAGAAATGCCACGCAATATATCAATTTCATTCTTATCACTTTGAATCATGTATTTAAGGCCTTCAAAAAATGAAAGAGGATCCCTATTAGGGTATTCTTTGGACATCCATTGTTGAAAGTTATCAAATTGATTTTCCAATTTTGAAAGTTGATCTATGAAAACTCTAGTCAAAGCTTCTTCTTATTCATCATGGGATTCATCAATTGGATAGATAGGGACATGAGTAGGATGTGAAGAATTGGCATTGTCCTCATTAAAGAAGTCACCCAAATTATGCTCCATCTCCTCCAGAATTAAATCTTGGGAAGCCTTATTTATAATGCTTCATCTAATAGGGATGGTGTAGGTATGACTAATAGTGGTGTAACTCATGCACTAGAGGGAAAATTTAAATTTTGAATGTTGAACAAAGCTTACAAAATTGAGTAATGCAAAATTTAAGAAACTAATGATTAAACAATTTTAACTTCGTTGGAAGAAGAAAATGACACAATTTCCAAAATAATAAATCAAAGGAAATTAGAATTTTAAAATTAGGGCCAAGGGGATGCCACTTAATTTTAAAATCAGGGTAGATTAGAACTAACCTCTTAATTTTTAAAAATTTCTTGAGATATAAAATTTTGAATTTTAGAGGTGAGGGATAAAAATTTGGCAAGATCAACCAATCTTTGGATTTGGGCTATTAAATATATTCATAAAAGTCTCCTAAAATTTTGGTTAAAAAGTCAAGGACCGTGGTGGGAATGCACATGGTCTGACCAACTTTTTTTGAAATTTTCAGGGATGAATATTACGATGATTTTAAAGATAATCCAAAAAAATCGGCGGATTTTACGATTTCTAGATTGGAAAAATGAAGGTTTGAATGGGAAAATAGGACCCTATTAGGGTTTTGAAGAAAAAGAGGAATTGGATTGAAAATTTGGAAAGGGTCAAGCCTAATGGATAGGGACACCTTGGAGAATGTTTTAGAAATTTGAATTTGAATGAAACTGATTGAAATTTGCACAAAATCTAATTAAATTTGAAAATTAGGGTTTTAGGACCTAACCACTTAATTTTTGAAATTTCAGATTTTGAAAAAGGAGGGAAATTAAAAATTTAAATTGTACGACGGAAGATAAGTCTAAAAACTATCACAAATCTGAAAATTAAATGGAAATTCAACTTTTGCACAATTTCAAGATTATTTTTGAAAAATAGGGTTTGGACAATTAACCTCTTAATTTTGTGAATTTGATTTGCAAATTGAGCAAGACAATGAAGAAATTGAATTTGACAAACAAAGCAATTTTGTTATCTAAGACAATAACAAGCAATTTTTGCAAGACACAAGTTCAATTTCAATTTTAAAAACTAGGGTTTTAAATGAATTAACCACTAAGTTTGAATAAAAATTAAACTTGCAAATGAAAAATATGCAATAATTTTCAAAACAAAGCATGTAAGACGTCGGGTTCACCAAAATGTAATGTTGGAAAATGGGTGTGAATGATGGAGATCAAGAGGACATATTTTCTTCCCTCTGAGGAGAGATTAAAGTTTCACTTCTCATTCCCCTTCAAACACTTTCCACGCATTACATTAGAAGAGGGAGGAAAATACACTAGATCCAACCTCTAAAGAAAGAGATTGAATTTTGAGTGATGGTAAGTGAATCCCTTCTTCTGAGATTGAGATTTGAATTGATTGAATTGTGTACTTATGACCAAGTGAAAAAGCAGAAAAGATCTAATTATAAATCAAGATAGAAGTATAGGATGAAGCTCTACACCTGGATTTGGCAATAATATGTCGAGTCGAAGCCACCCTATGAATTTGGGAAAAAGTTGCTCAGAACATGGTGGAAGTGTATATGGTCCTCCGAAAAATCCACTAAACAAAAAGGGTTTTTCCAACTATGCAAATGGAGTTCGAATCAACAAGTACAACTACATACCTACAACCTACACACAAGAAAGAGATGGAAAGGTGTTGCAATTGGGGGTTTGCCTTCAAGTCAAACCCCAATTTTGGATTAACGAAATGATGAAACATAGTACTTGCAAGTAATTTTAAATGAAAGAATGAAATGTAATTCACCTCAAGGGAGGTTGTAGATAGAATGTAGGTAGATTTTCTTGTGTGAAATTGAATGCTGGAATGAATCTCCTCTTCAATGGTTAAATCCTTGACTTGAATGCAACACCTAGCCTTGAAAGGAGACTTGAGAATGCTCAATGCTGGAAAAGAATGCTTGAATGTTATTCAATGCTTGAATGCGTGATCTCATATATTTGTGTTCTTCCCAAAATGGAAGGGGAAATGTGACTTATATAATCATCAATTCGGTTCAATTGACCAATTTTTCATCGCAGGTCGACACTGGGGGAGTTTTTTGACTCAATGTGTAACCTCCAAAGCATAATTTGAAGGGTCCTGCCCAAAAATAAGGCAGGGGATAGGGGCACCACACCTTTGTCCTACCCTTTTTTCTAGGACAAGATGCAATTTAGGTAGTGTGCAGAGCAAGCACGATGCAGTTCTCATGTATTGAAAAAGTCTTCAATCTTCGATCAAGCCTAGGGATTCAGTTTGCATACGTGAGGACCCTAATGTGGTCGACAATTGCAAGGGTTGCAATTTTATGACACTGCAGTTAATTTTCTTTTCTTTAAAAAACTATAATATTTGGTCTTTCCTAATCAGTTAATTATTCATCCATGTGTACTATCTTTACTGTCTCTGTTGTGCCAATATTTATTGATTGTGTGGGCTTAATCAATATGGGTGATCACTTCTGATATTGTTGAGGAAGAGTGTCAAGTCTTTCATCCATTAGTGCCTCACAAAGGTTTTTACCATTGGATGCGTCCTTTCATTTTACTATTTTATTATCTAATACTACCATTAGATGGTTTTCACCATTAGATCGATTTTATCTTTTACTCTTGTTGTGATTGAAAGACTTGGCACTCCCCTGATTGAAGATATCATTATGATGTTCGTTGGTGGAGCATGTTTCTAGATTAACTGAACAAAGATAGTGGATAATGGCTTCCTCATCTTGGAAGGCTTGCATATCAATGTGCTCAGGATTTTCCCAGTCTATAAGTTCAGGATGGACGAGGGGCAAGGGATCATGAGGTGGGTTAAGGTCTATAGCTGTAAGGGTCATGATAAAGACATTGTCATAGTTGTTATTGGTAATATTGAGGTCTATAGTAGTACTCTCCTCTTAATTACCTATCATGTATCGAAGGTGTTCATTCTCACTAGCTTTATAGATATGGTGTGGTCCAAATTCAGATGATCTAGACCATGACCTTTGTCCTTCATCAAGTGTGGGTGTATAATTTTGTATGATAATTATGTTCTTGTCATCACAAGATTCTTGAAATGGTGAATCCCATTCCCATTCATTTGAATCCATTTCTAAACTAGCTTGGAGTTTGAGGATTTGTGTATAGAGATTTTGAGTAGCCTCATCTCTTTTAATAGAAAGCTCTTCATGTTTTTGTTCATGTTCTTATTCTTTCTTCTTTCAAACTAATTCTTTGACTACCTTTTGTTGTGTTAGTTTTTGTTTTGATTGTTGTCATCATGCTTATTCTTGGCTCTAATGATGATGTTGGTGTTGATTTTGATTTTATTCAGGTTGAGTATGCTGATCATACCCAAGTCTATATTTATCCTTAACTTATTGAGAATTAGGTTGAATGGGCTCTATGATGCCTTCTTGGTGCTTGCCAATAGGGCCTTTTCCTTTGTATCCCATTCTTTGCATGATTCTAAATCCTTTACCATACTACTTTGTGGGGATTGTGACATCTAAAGTTGTTGCTCTAGTTTCTTCCTCATCCTTATATAACCAACTAAGGATGTCTTTGTCTTCTAATTCATCTGCTAATGTACCTTCTTGGATGAATGTACCATCAAAAAATTTGATGGTTTGTGACGATTTTTGTTTTGATGTTGATGGTTGCCCATGAGACTTTGGTGATATGGGTAATTGTGACAGACAAAGGGATTCAAAACAGTATTCTCCCATGCCTTTGTCCCTCAGCTGCATCTTTTGTTTGAAATATATGGATAAAGATTTAAGTAGATCTAGATTACTTGATCATGTGGAAGCAAGAGCTTCCCTATTATGTGGTACTAGGATATTTTGAGCTGATTTCATAGGGTAAAGGTACAAACTTGTGTCTCACTTTTATTAAGGAAAAGGCTAACAACAACAAAACAATTCAACTTCAATGGCACAAAAGTGATATTTCTATTTGTTATTTGAAGATGATGTAAACTGATGAAATGTGTAAAACTAGATGAAGTTTATGCCTACTATTTTTTTTAAAAAAAATTGGAACAAGAATTGATATATATTTTTAATTATTAAAGTCAATTTTTTAATTATTGAAAAATACTGCAAATCAGGGGTTTAACCTCCCACAACAAAACTCTATGTAAATAGTCTTGTTTTCCTCTGATTTTGAAATATGTTTTACATGACATCCATAGCCAGTGTAGAAAAAAAAAATCTGATTTAGATGTATATTTTCACAGTTATAATAATTCAAAGTTGAAGTTTCCCAAAATTGATAGTTTTCATCTCCCACCAAATTTCCCCTATCAAAACTATAGCAAACACAAAAAAAATTATATATTCTTGAAGAGGACTCTCTCCTCTAGTGTTATATATAATTTTTAAATTTTTTTGATATGATTTACTATTAGAATTTTTTTCTAAATCAGAGTCTTCTCGAATGTTAATATACCTACCTGTAGTATTTTGTAATTTTTTATATAATAATTATAATTGAAATTATATAAAAATATATATGACAACGTTCCTCACTTCGAGCTCTCAAAAAGAGTATTTTTTTTTATTATTTTTTTTAAATTGATGGTCTAAGTCTTTGCAAAACTTGAAAGTTCTGTATATTGGGGGGGTTTTGCTGAGTAGGTTGCCATATGGGATGCCACATAGGCAGTCAAGTCCCCCAAGTGATGGGACTATCCACCAGCACCCTTTCTTGTATATTTTAATACAAAATAGCACTATGGAGAGCTGAGCGTAGTCGTCGAGACTCGACCGAGTATACCTCACCACCCGTCCTCCACATAGACACCATGTGGCACCACGCAGACTTGACCAAGTTCTACTTGGCTGAGAAAGATTTCAATTATGATGGCACTTAGCCTAAAGTACGACACAAAACTATACTTTTACCCCATAGTGCTGCAATACTAAAAGGGATTTGTGTCTATCGAGACTGATATCTCCAACCCATTGTAAGGGAACTTGAGACATTGATGATAACTTGAAGGTACTACTTGCATCTCATGGATCCAAGGATGACCCAAGAGTATGTTATAAGAAAAATCTATGTCTAAGACTTGACAAAGGGTATCCTTTTGAATCAGTCCTACTTGAATGGGTAGCACTACTACTCTCTCGAATGATCTATCCTCACCATCATATGCTTTGATGGTTATCTTTTTCTTGGGATCAATAGATTTCTCTAAGAATCCCAATGCACAGATAAGTTTTAAGGTACATATATTTACACTAGCTCCTCCATCTATTAGCACACACTTCACTTGATGTTTGTAGACTAGGATTTTGATATGTAGTGGGGTATTGTGAGGATGACTCAAAGAGACATCATCATGTTCATAAAATGATAGATTATGTAGCACGGTTAAATGGCCCACCATGAATTGGAATCGACTAATGTCCAAGTTGTTTGGAACTGTAGTTCCTATAAGAGCTTGCTCCAAATTGTCTTTATGGGCTAGTGAAATCCTGAGAAGCTCTAGTATTGATACCTGAGAAGGTGTCTTTTTTAATTGCCTCACCAAGTTGTACTGAGGTTTAGGAGGTGTTTTTTTTTTGGATGTTCTTCCTTTTAATACATATCAGGATTGGGCCCTTCTAGTCACATTGACTGGGGTATGGTCTTATGTGTCCTTTATCTTGATGATATTAATGTGATCATCACATTTTGAGATGTGATTAATGACATTGTCATAGACATGGTTTATGTGGGCCCATCCTTTATTTGATGGTCCTCCTTTATCATAAGTAGGAACAGGATTTTTGAATGCCTCATGATCATCATTGGTTTTGTGACCATCCACCATTATGTTCCCCTTGTCTAACAAGTCTTGAACTAGGTTTTTCAATCTTAAAAAATCATTTGTGTGATTCCCCTTGTTTCTATGATAGTCAAAGAAGTGTGTGTCATTCCACCATGTAGGTTTGACTTGGGGTTCAAAATTGCCTACGTTTGGCAATGTAATGAGCTTATTTGCCAGTAGCTCTCAAAAGGATGATTCAATAATTTATCCCAAAGGTGTGAACATTATTCGATATGGTACAGATGGAGTGTTAGTGTTACCAATTTGATTGTTGGTCCTTCGATTGTTATTGTTTCCTTGATTGTTGGCTTTTTTATAGTTTGCCCCTTGATTGTTGTTATTTTATTGATAGTTGGATTGTTGATAGTTGTTGGTGCCTAGATAGGTGTTCCCTTTATGGTTGGAGGGAGGTGTAGCACCTAATAAATTGAGCACTAGTTTCTTGGTTTTGATGTTGATAGCATCAACCACACCATTTTTGATAATATTCTTATTCCTTGTCCAAAATTTGGACTTGTCTGAGTTGTTGTTGTAGTGGTTATTGTTGTGATAGTTATTGTTAGAGGAACTCACACCTTTCTTAGGGAACTTCAACACTTCCCTTTTTATTAAGGCTTCCTCTATTTGGATTCTATTGTTAATTATTTTTTGGAAGCTAGGTAGATATTGTAATTTGAGTCGATAACTCATTTCATCATTTAAGTTGTCTATGAAGATTTCTATATTCTCTTTCTTAGGTATAGGTCGTGGGTACCTTGAGACCAATCATCTCCATCTTTGTAAGAAAACCTGAAGGTTTCATTGTTCTTTTGTTTTACGTTACAAAGGTCAAGCATGGTGACCTCATGTTGTATATTATATGAGTATTGTAAAATAAATTTGTTCACCAACTCTTCAAATGATCCGATGGGAGGTGTAAGTTTTGAAAGACATTCCATTGTTTGTCCTCCTAAGCTTCTTGGAAATAGTCTCATCATATAAGTGTCGTTATGGGAAAAATCCAAGCTTTTTGTGCAAAATTATCTTACATGATCATGGGGATCACTTTTACCATTGTATTTGTCATTCTTTGGTATTTCAGAGTTTTGTGGGAAAGGAACCATATTTAAACGTTGATCAAAGGGGTAAGGACAAATAACCTCCAAGGAATATCTTGTCGTGGTTCCTTGTTGCATATCTCACATTTGTTGTTGGAGTTATTATATTTGTTGGGATGTCTTCATTGTTAGCACCATGCTTGTTATCTTGATCATTATCGTTGCCTTGGTTATTGGTTTCATCATGATTGTTTGTATCATCATCATAGTTGTATGTGTAGGTTCTTGATTTTTTCCTTTTAATCCGTTTGTTGATTGGATTTAATTGATCCATGTTAAAATTTGATGGGATCTTAAAACCTTTACTTGCTAACATGAGAAAGTACTTTTGTTTGTCTGTCTCAATAAGCTTTTCCATAAGTTTTTGTAGGCCCACATTTTGTTGAGCCTCATGGACAACTTTCTTTGTAATATCTTCTTCATGTATGTTGAGATAATTGCTCGAAGAGTTAGGTTCTCTATATCCCATACTTGATTCCCACTCTTTTTTTTCTAGGATCATGTAAAACGTGGCATGTTATTGATTTCATGTGATTCAATAGGTGATGGGATCTTCAGGTAGATAAGATACATTGATTTTCCCCCATTCGTCGAGAATTTGATTGAATGCCGACTTCTGTGTGAAGGAACACATTTTTTAAGATTCTTCACCAAATTCCATTCCATTACCGCATAGATATTCACAAAAGTGGTGCAAGAAAGAGCGATGTTTTAGGAAGAGTTTACAATTTATGTACAGAAACTTCCTTCTTTTTATAAGATCCTTTTGACTAGGTTGTCTCCTTTTTAACTTGGTCTGTTGATGGAGATTCCTTATTCTCAAATTTTGTGGAGTGGTCATACAAGTGATCAAGGTTGATGTTTGTTGATATGTTATTTTGATAATAAAATACTTTGTTTTGGACACCCAAGCCTACTAAGTCAAAATAGAGGGTTTGTTCAATATGTTGATAGTTCAGATACTTGATGTTAAGTACAGATGCCAAGCTAATAAGATGAGAGGAGGGGGGTGTGAATCATTCAAACTTAATCTTCCATAAAAACATCAAATTCAACCTCGGTAACCTATACTTCAATAATATAACCAAAACTACTAAACATGCAAACTCAAAAGCATATAAACATCATAACACTCATAACACTAGATTTAATGTGGAAACCCAAATAGGGAAAAACCACTATGGGATTTTGAACGCACTAAAAAATATACTCTTCTAGAGTATGCTCAGTTAAAAGCAAATCATGTTAAAGATTACAAACACATTGCTAGATGTGACCCGATTAAGGGATTTCCCTCAGATCTGTTAGGATCTTCACCTTGTTAGAAGTGACATTGTTAAATAATTTCAAACACTCAATCAGAATGTCACCTTGCTAGAGGGTTTTACAAAAAGTACTGTTAAGTCCACTCGGTTAAGAGATTTTTTGTCACTTTACAAAATAATAGTAATAAAAATTATCTGCAACTTCACATCTAAAATGCTAAAGAAGATTCTTATTTTCTCAATACAATAGGAGTAATCTCGTCCATCTGCTGGGCTCTATACTTTGTTATTCAAATAGGTCTTTAAGCTTTTGTGCTCGATAATCACTATGTAGCATCCCTATGAATATGCTTGCCTGCATGCATTGTTTATCAACAGTTCCTTATTTATAAACACTTTGCCAACTGCTTAATCTCCTTGATCACATTTCCCATGATCAATCATAGCCATCAGATCTTCAAACTTTGACCAGGTTCAATGTATCCGTCGATCTAAAAATGTTTTACCCCACCTTGGAACTTGCATACATTTCTTGGAACTTGTGCTAGGGTATTGCAGTTCAATCTGAGCTATAGATCTTCCTGCCGATTTTCTTTTGCCATAGATTCTTTAACAAACTTCATTCACGGCATACCAATCATTTAATCATAGCCAGCTCATCAGATTCCTTATTAAATAATGCTTTTATTCATTCAATGCATTTTATTATTACTCGGTTGCAACTCGGTAAATACTAAACTTCACTCGGTAGACATACCGCATTCATTAACTGATAGCGATAACCTTAGGGTTTACCAACTAGGTTCCTTAGGGTTTACCGACTAGGTTCCTTGATTGGTAACATAGTGTAGTATTAACCTTACAATCAATAACATATGTATGATATCAAAACAATCTAAACATCATGATCTCATCATTGTCTAACTCAGTAAAATTTGCCCATTGAATAACTTATTCCTCCCCTTATTCATCATATTCTTTCTGTGTCTCTTACCAACATCTTTATACTCATCAAATCATACTTCTCAAGATATGGCAACATCATACTGAATTAGAAAATTAATTTCTTGACATCAATGACAAAATAATAATATTAAGATAGTAAACATCCTTAATCAGTTATATCCATAATCATCAACAACCTTCTCAATATCCTTATTGAAATGCCAACAATCTCTCCTTGTCTGTTATAATGCCAAATGCCAACAATCTCCCCCTTTGGCATTGATGGCAAAACTAATTGATTTGACCTAATTGATTCGGATTTCTATGAGATTTTGAAATGTTGAAATGCTCTCCCCCATACATTAGTCTTCTCCTCTTTTCTACAGTCTTCTCCCCCTTTGACAACAATGCCAAAAAGTAAAGAACTAAAACATAATTTCTTTCGCTGAGAAGTGAATTCCTACTATTATGTGTCAACTTAGTCTTGGTCAAAGAATTTATGTCTTCAATTCATGTTCCCTGTATTGTTTCATGCACACCTTTAGAAAACATCCTAAAGTGTGTAAATCAGCATCAACTTCCTAGAAGATATTCTATAGAGTCATTGAATTGATTCTTTCACCAAACTCGGTCAGTGAGTAGAAGATAGGGGTAGGACCCCTAACTTACTTCTGAGATACTCAAAAGTGTCCCTTAGCAGTGGCTTGGTGAACATATCTGCGATTTGTTCCTTTGTGCTAACATACTCCAACACCACTTTCTTCTCTTGAGATTCTTCTCTAAGATAATGATATTTGATAGAGATGTGCTTTGTCTTAGAGTGCATAATAGGATTCTTTGAAATGTTAATGGCACTAGTATTGTCATAGAATATAGTTATTGGCTCGGTAACTTTCTCATTTATACCTTCCAATAGTTGTTTGATCCATGCTATGTTGGTACAATTCAATGCTGCAGCAATGTATTCAGCTTCTGTTGTTGACTGTGAAACACATTCTTGTTTCTTGATAAGCCAACTCACTAGTCTTTCTCCTAAAAAGAAAGCTCCTCCACTTGTGCTTTTCCTGTCATCAATGTTGCCTGCCCAATCAGCATCAGTATAAACTTTTAAATCAAATTCATTTCCTTTCTGATACACTAAGTTGTAATCCTCAGTGCCTTTCAAGTATCTAAAAATCTCTTGATTGTTGTCATGTGTGTTTCCTTGGGATCTGCAGAGAATCTTGCAACTATACCTACTAGATGTGCTATGTTTGGCCTGCTGTGAACAACATATTGCAACTTTCCAATCATGGATCGGTAAAGTGACTCATCAACAGATGTAGATTCATCATTCTTTGATAGTTTATAGTTTGTAGTCATAGGAGTACTTACTGGTTTTGAATCCTCCATTCCAAATTTCTTCAAGATTTCCTTTATGTACTTGGATTGAGTAATGAAAATCTCATTTTTAATTTGCAGTATTTGTAAAACTATAAAATACTTTATCTCACTGATTAATGACATCTCAAATTCTTTGCTCATTTCATTTCCAAAGTTCTTGCATAAAGAGTCATTTCCACAAAAGATAATATCATCAACAAATATGGCTGAGATCAGCATTCCATTTTCATCATTCTTCATGTACATATTGTTGTTTTCACTTGTCCTTATAAAACCAATCTTGATTAAATAAGAGTGTAATCTTTCATACCATGCTCTAGGTGCTTGTTTTAGACCATATAAAGTTTTGTTCAATTTACATACTTGATCTTTATTCTTGTCTTCAACAAATCCTTCAGGTTGTTCAATAAAAACTTCTTGTTCTAATATACCATTCAGAGATACAAATTTAACATCCATTTGATATACCTTGAAATTTTTGAAAGAAGCATATGCCAACAATGTTCTTACTCCTTCAAGTCTAGCCACAGGAGCAAAATTCTCACCATAATCAATTCCTTCTTCTTGAGCATAACCTTTGCAAACTAGTCTTGCTTTATTTCAAATGACCTCACCTTTTTCATTCAGCTTGTTTCTAAAAATCCACTTTGTACCAATTACATTTTTGTCCTTCAGTCTTGGGACCAGTCTCCATGTGTCATTCTTCCTGATTTGATCAATCTCTTCTATCATAGCATTTATCCAATCTTCACTGTTAAATGCCTCTTTCACTATTCTCAGTTCAAATTCATATATCAGACATGTGTTCTGTCTCAATTTGTTCCTAGTCATCATTGGATCATCCTTATCTCCTATAATCTGACTTGATGCATGATTTCTTCTGACATACTTGGCTAATATAGGCTCAGTAGGCTCTATATGATCTTCTTCATCACTTAGTAACTGGATATTCTCTTCATTTTCTTCAACAATTCTCTTGGTAAGACTTGTCGATTGAACATAGACAAATTCATCATAATCTTCTGGTTCTTTGGAGTTCCTTCATCATTTCTTTCTACAAATTAATCAATTTTCACATTTTCACTTTCTACTATTTTGTTAGATGATTTGATTAGACATTTAAATGCTTTGCTTCTAGAAGAATAATCAAGAAATGTTCCTTCTTCACTTTTCTGATCAAACTTGCCATTTCTATCATCTTTGTGTACATAGCATCTACTTCCAAAGATTTTAAAATAACTTACATTAGGTTTCTTGTCATACCAAATTTCATATGGTGTCTTCAAAGTTCCTTTCTTCAGTTGTACTTGGTTCAGGGTGTAAATGACTATGCTTATTTCTTCTCTCCAAAATGTTTGTGGCACTTTCTTTTCAATCATCAGGGTTCTGGCACAATCCACAATAGGTCTATTTCTTCTCTTAGCAATTCCATTTTGTTCTGGAGTTCTCGGTGCAGAGACTTGTCTTTTTATACCATGATCATTATAGAATAAGTTGAACTCATCAGATGTGAACTCTCCTCCTCTATCTGATCTAAGACATTTCAATTGTCTTCCAGTTTCATTTTCAACTCTTGCCTTGTACCATTTAAACATTTGAAAAGCTTATGATTTTTCTTTTAAAAATATTACTGACATCATCCTTGAATAATCATCCACAAATAATATGAAATATTTATCACCATAATAACTTTGAACTTTCATAGGACCACAAAGATCAGTGTGCACAAGATCTAAAATTCCCTTAGAGGTGTAAGACTTACTTGTAAAGCTTGATTTTGTCATTTTACCCATCTGGCATCCTCGGCATATATCATTCTCAGGTTTTTCAAGACTCAATAGACCTCTTACTCGGTGATTCTTGCTTATTTTGATCAGATTATCAAAATTTACATGACAAAGCCTTTTATGCCATAACCAGGTATCATCTATCTTTGCATACAGACATTTATTCCGAGTTGAGTCAAGGTGAAATGTGTTACCTTTTGTTTTTGTCCCGATAGTAGCTAACTTTCCATGCTTGTCATGAACTTTGACAATTCCTTTATGAAATTCTATTCAGTATCCTGTATTGTTTAGCTGTGCTACACTCAACAAATTGTATTTCAAACCTTCAACCCAATAAATATCATTGCATCTTGCACTATCAAGAAGTGTTATGGATCCTTTACCTTTTACCAGACATGGTCCATCATTACCAAATCTTACATAGCCTCCATCATAGTCTTCTAACATAACAAACTTGTGTTTGTCACTTGTCATGTGATGTGAGCATCCACTATCTATGATCCAAGAATAATTATTATTTATGTGAGATATTAGGGCTTTTTCTTCATACCTTTCTTCATCTGATCCATCTTTGATACCCACATAAACTACTTCCTCTGTATCAGTTTCATCTGATTTATCATCATTGGATTCCTCATCGGCTATTAAGCATGACTTTCTATCTCTTCTTCTAAAGTCTCGATGTCCTCTGTAATGATTATCTTTTTGTCTATCATATTGGTAATCTCTCTTCTCAGTAGAATCTTTGTCAGGACAGTTAGAAGCCATATGTCCTATCTTATCACAATTAAAACATTTCAAAGGTAGTTTTCCTTTATACTTACCTTTACCTCTCGGTAACCTTGTTGCTAAAAGTGCTTCAAACTCTTCTTGTTTTCTGATTTCTTCATATAGTTTGTGTACTTCCTCCATGTTCTTGCGAAATCTTTCACTTGCTCCACTGTGATCCCTATAATCATGACTAATAATCCAAACCCTACACCTCCACACTCTCCACCACCAAACCCTACCTTAATTCAAGAATTGATTAACATTAATTGGATTAAGTTGAACATTTTTGAGTTGTATCATAGGCACCCCCATCTATCCTCAATGGCAACCACATTAGAGTTGATAATTTTTAATATCAAGACCCTCAAAATCAAACATAGTTTTGTTCTATTGCATAGTGAGAGGCCATGAGACAACACTATGTTGATGGGTTGTCATATGATAAGGTCAAGAACCTTAAATTAGCAAATCCCAATTAGCTAAAACATTTATCAATCCTAAAACTAAATAAATTGTTGATGTGTGAAAACTATTTAAATATTATATCAAATGGTTCCAACATTAGGGTATAGTAGATAACTTCCTTGATCATTGGTGGATGGTTTTTGATAAATCACCCAACAACAATATTGATGTCTCTGTATATTTTATTTTCAAACTATGTGTAGTCACATAAATATGTCCATCTTAATTAAATGAATATTTGCTATTTATTTGATTAATAAACCTACTAGCCAACAGTTAATTAAATTAAAATTTAATTAATTCATCTTCAATCATTCTCCTATTAATTAAATAAATTATTTAATTTATTTTAATTAATTCATTAAACTAAATTCATAATCAATTAAATGAATAAATCATATTTATTTAAATTAATCCCCTTTCTTCTTTTAAATAAATAAAATTAAAATATTTATTTAAATCATTAAACAGCCCCCAACTTGCATTCTCCTACAAATGCAAGTTGCACCTATCTGTTGAAATAAATAAATGTTATTTTAATAAAAATCCTATTTTCCCTCACCCACCAAATTCACTTGCAATCCGAAATCCCCTTCTAGACTCTTCTAACCCCTTCCTAATTAGCCTAATCCATCCCCTAAATATTGTCATATTCCTAAGCAACTTGAATTCACTTCTCAAAGACTCCAAAGTCTTTGAAAAGCATTTAATGCTTTATGTTCCCAACAAGCTAACCTCCAAAGTCTTCCAAAATACTTGTGGCTCTTACATGACCATTAATGATTAAATCCACTTGCACCCATGGTTAGAGACTTTGAACTCTAACTCAACCCTCATGTAACCCATGTGTCTCCTCAAGCATTTATTGTTTTGATCATGGTTATCCTCACTAACTCTTGGACAAGAGTTTATCCATTTGATAAAAGCATTATTCCTTGAATAAAGAATTTATTCACTCAACTCAACATTAACCCTACCTCCCAAGGTAACCCATGTGTCTCCTTAATCATTTAATGCTTCTTCCCTCTCCCCTCAACCCATCTCATGTTGACACTTGTCATCCTAGGATTGGTTTGAAAGTCTTCATATGGATCTTAAGCCCTTCAATCCTGACCCTTATTGAGATTACTCAATCTCAACCATCCATTGCTCCATTTTACCTATAAATAGAGCTCACATTCCTTATTTTCAAATCCTCAAGCCTCAAGAATTCTCAAGCACATCTATAATCTTGAAAATTTGTATGCATTTAAATTATAGTCAATTTTAGAGAGAGTATTTTAGCATAATCACTCATATTGTTATTTTGGACTAAAATAAATCTTAGTTCATTTCATAGCATCTCATATTTAGCTTGTTTTTACACTTGCATAGCATAGTTTAAAATAATTTTCAATCTTGAATCTCCATAAGACATCCATAGTACATAAAGCTGCTGAGAGCTACACTCATTTGGAAACTTGGAGATGAGAGGAACAAGGGAGGAGGAGCTACAAGCATGGTGGAAGGCATTAGGAGATGCCTTGTTGCATTTGTTGTCTTTGTTAAATGCTCTATTTTTCTTATAGTGTCTCTCTTGGTATGCCTGTTTAGGATAGTCTTTAATTTGTGATTTCTAACACTAACATCTAACAATTGGTTTCTTGTTTCTTATTTTGTGCTTGTTTATCCTAACTGACACCCCTTTTTTGTAGAGCATCACTATGTGTTAAGTTTGTCCTAGGTATTCATGTCAACTACTTTGACATGAGAGATTTCCATTGTGTGGGAAGAGGTATGTCCCATTATAGACCAAGGGCACTTCAAGTAGTATAGGAAAATATGTTGCCCCTCTTTGTAGAGATTCCTTAACTAAAATACAAAATTCAAATGTAGTTTCAAAGGAAACTTCAAAAGTATACCGATTATTCATTATTTTACTAGTCATTTGGTTTCTCAAATCTCATCACTCAGTCATCCATATGACCTTGATACTCCTGGTGGAGCAGGGGGTGCCACTATAAACTCCTTGCCTCCATGTATTTGTGTTTTGTATGCTAGCACTATATGCAAGAACACATTCTTAGGTCCTCTTTGACAACCTACTAAGCCTCCCATTGACATATCTAATAATTATGAGGTTTAACATATTGATATTTTACCATATGAGATGGTGGGTACTAGAGTATATCCACGGGAGCTTCATTGTCTAGGCAATATTATATCGCATGAATTCATATTGGGGAGTTTAATATCCTAAAAATGAGTGTACGATTGTTTGTCTATTTGTGAAAATAGGGGGGTTTTTAATTTGAGCTATGAATAAATACAATATTTGGCAAAAATATGGGGTTTTTAATTCAAGCTATATATTGGGAGGTGGTGACAAAAAACAAGTTTAGGGCAATATTTTTTTTAAATTTGGGGATTCTTTAGCATTCAATAAATGCACATGTTATAACACAAGTTCACTAAGTGATGCCCCCGTGAGTATATCCTAGAGAAGTGTCGCATGTAAGAGATGAGGAGGATCTTGGATGTTACCAAGATAATGTAGTGATAAGACTTATCTTATAATTTCATAGTGCATGTTATCTTAAATTAATATTTATTAGAGATATTTGTAAGTACTAATGTCTATTTATTTGGTCCATTTAAGAGTTGATGATGGAAGAGGAAATTTAAAAAGTCCAAAATGACATGATTTCAGCCATGCCATTTGGCCTTGAGAGTTACACTATATACTTTTTTGCACATAGATGGTATTTTTAATTGTATACATGTATATCATTTATATTGTCATTAATTAAATTATATATTTATTTATATTTTCATCTTATTTTACTCTTGTAGGAAAATCTAGTGTGTTTGACATGTGGTGTTGTCCATCCTTTGGAAGTGTAATGATTTACTGAGGAAAGGTAATTGAACACAAGTTTAATTTAATTAATAGTTTAAAGAACTTATATAGCCTATAATTGTAGCATGAATTAGATAACTTTTTAATGTATCAAATGGTTATACATGCATACATAAATTGATAGGTCTTACCCACTCACCACCTTTTATGTATAGAAAACTATTAGGTATACATCTTAATGAGAGAACAAAACAACACACTACAAACCTTATGGAGAGCACAAATCAAAAAGTTAGAGAATTTTTAATATTTGTGGGAAAACACATCTCAGGCCTAAGAAGGGCGTCCAAGATTTTGGGTTGGATGTCCATTGCAAATCCAAGCCTTTAGCTTGGTGTTTTCTAAGGGAATAATTTTGGCACGTGCGAAATGGAAAAAATTCAAAAAACTATTTGGCACGTGCCAAAAAAGCATACACCAAATGTATTTCTTAGCAAATTTTCATCTTAAAAAGAAAAAAGTGTTCTCTCTCTCCAAATATATACATAGAATATAAAATTTAATTATTTCTTATACTTTGTTATATTTTATGTATATATTATCAAGATGTTTGAGAGTGGATCTAGATCTCTAGGAGTTATAATGCAGATTATACTTGTTAGAGTATTCATATAAATTTAAGACTTAGTCAAATTTTTGTAATCAGCATGCTCGTATTAACATTATCTCTCTAATCTCTTCCCTACATTCCCCCTCTCCCTTCCTTAACCCTTGCCTCTATCTCTCTATTAGGCCTCTCGTTCTCTACTTCCTTCCATCTCTAGGGTATCTCTCCCTCTCTTTCCCATCTCCCTCACCAACTCTCTCTCTCTCTTTGGTCTATCCCTCTCTTTCCCTCTTTCTCTTGCGGTCTCTCTTTCTTTCCTTATTTCGAATATCTTTATCCCTCACTCTCTACCCCTCTCTTAGGTGTGTCTCTCTCATTCTCTCCTTCTCCCTCCCCATCCCTTTCTCTTCCTCTGTCAAGTCTCTCTTCTTTCCCTCTATGTCTCTTTCTCTCTCTCCCTCGAGCTTCCTTTCTTTTTCTCTCAAGTCTCTCTCCCTCTTAGCCTTTATCTCTCCATCTCTCTCTTCTCTATCAACTATCTATCTCTTCCATTATTTTTCTCTTTCCCCCTAAGTCTTTTTCTCTCTCTTCATCCCATTCCCTCTCTCCCTATCTCTCTCTAACTCTCTTTCCCTTTCTTTTTCTCTCCCATTATTTATCTCTTATGTCTCTCTACCTCTTAGCCTCTACCTCCCTATCTTACTCTCCTCCTCTCTCAAGTGTATCTCTCTCCCATTCTCTCCCTCTGCCTCCCTCTCTATATCCCCCTGCCTTTCTCTTCAATCTCTCTCTTTATTTCTAAATCTCTTTCCATCTCTTCCTCCCCTTATTTCTCTCTCTCTAACTCTCTTTCCATATATCTTTCTCTTCCATTCTCTATCTCTTAAGTCTCTCTCCCTCTCACCCTCTATCTCTCTATCTCACTCTCATATTTTAACTCTCTCTCTCCCTCTCTCTATTCTGTTATTTCCCTCTTCCTCCCCCCTCTCTCTTTAGTGCCTCTATTCCATTTTGTTCATTCTCTCCCTCCCCCCTTTTCTATTTCTCTCTCACATGTCTCTCTTTACCTCTAACTCACCTTCTCTCTCAAGTTTGTCTCTCTTTCCCTTTCTCTTTCTCTTTCTTTCTTTATCTCTTAATTCTCTCTCCCTCTTATCCTCTATCTCTCTATCTCACTCTCCTCTTGTCTCAAGTATATATCTCTCCCATTCTCTCCCTATGCCTCCCTCTCTACATCCCCCTGCCTTTCTCTTCAATCTCTCTCTTTACTTCTAAATCTCTTTCCATCTCTTCCTCCCATTGTTTCTCTCTCTCTAACTCTCTTTCCATCTATCTTTCTCTTTCATTATCTATCTCTTAAGTCTCTCTCCCTCTCTCCCTCTATCTCTCTATCTCACTCTCATCTTTCAAGTGTAACTCTCTCGCATTCTCTCTCTCTCATCCCCCTCCCTTTCTCCCTTTCTCATTGTCTCTCTTTCTCACTCTCTCCCTCTCTCCACTTGTCTCTCTTTAGTATATTACTCTCCTTCCATACCTTTCTCCCTCTCACTTAATATCTCTCTCTCTCTCTCACAATCCCTCTATCAACCTCTCAGGTCTTCTATATGTCCCCCACTCCCTCTCTCTCTCCCTCTCTCAAGTATCTATATTCCATTATTTCCCTCTTCCTCCCCCCCTCTCTCTTTAGTACCTCTATCCCATTTTTTTTATTCTCTCCCTCCCCCCCCCCTTTCTCTTTCTCTCTCACATGTCTCTCTTTACCTCTAACTCACTTTCTTTCTCAAGTTTGTCTCTCTTTCCCTCTCTCCCTTTCTCCCTCTCTCCCTCTCTCTTTATCTCTTTATCTCTCAAGTATCTCCATATATATGAAGCTTTCTATTTTTCTTCTCCCTCCTCTTATCCATCCCTTTTCCCCCTCTCTCTCCTTAGATGTCCTCTGTCCCATTATTATCCATTCTCTCCCTCTACCTTTCTCTCTCTCACACACATTCCCTCCATCCACCCCCTTAAGTCTCTATATATCTCCCCCATTCCCCCTATATGTCACCCTCTCTCCCTCCCCATCACTTTCTCTTTCTCTCTATTAATTATCTCTCTCTTTCCCTCCCCATATCACTCTCCTCTTTCCCTCTCTTCTTCTCTCTCTCTCATCTCTCTCTCCTCTCTCTCTCTCTCTCTCCTCTCCTCTCTCTCTCT